>NC_141148.1:81639056-81861556 GCF_053477565.2 Lygodium microphyllum | reverse complement strand
AATTAAAGGAGAGAGAGAGAGAGAAAACCCAAGCCTTACAAATGAGAGAGAGAGAGAGAGAGGAGGGGGTTTTAATTTGAAAAAGGAGAGGGAGGGTGGAGGGGGGGAAGCTTTAATTAAAAACGAGAGGGGGAAAAGAAAAGGAGAGATTACACTCCGGAAAGAGAGGAAGGGAAGGGGTTATGATTGAAAAAGGGAGGTTTAGAAAAGGAGGCAGGTTTGGGGCTTTCTGAACGTACAGCGAAAATAATATAGTAGTAAGATTAGACAAACCTACCTTGATTGTTCTCTTTGTGTGTATGTGTGTGTGCATATATACACGAGCGAGTGTATCTCATTAAGAACTTGTTTCTATCTCTCCCTCTTATTCAAAATTTATTATTACTAAAAATCTCTATTTCTCTCTCTCTCATTAATATATATACATATTAATGTGTACATGTACTTGTGTGTGTGTATATTGAAAGTCCTAACACTTGCACACACACATGCATACACATATGATTAGTTCAAAGAAGTGTAACTATATTTTATAGCCTATGAATATTAATATTATAACAATATGCTCTCTCTCTCTCTCTCTCTCTCTCTCTCTCTCTCTCTCTCTCAAAGCATATTGATTGAGCATCAAATTTATACTTGTTTTCACCAATTAATATCCCTTCTTGCCACCACAATAAATAAATTACAAATGTGCAAGCTTTAATAATGAGTTTTTACTTTCTTACCAATGTTTAATGAGGTTGCTAGAGGCATGTATAAAGAAAAATATTTAGTGAGTGGTGTTTAGAATTGATGCAAATAGAGAAATGTTTATACACCGATCCATGCTTATTGAAGAGAAACTTACATCTCATTTTTAGAAAGATAATAACTTTCCCAACGTCGCCCATATAGTGTGACTAGCAAAACAAAGACTTTACTAATTCTTAGAGAAAATGTATTTTATTTTATTGAGAAAATACAAACATATCTCGATTGATTAGCTATGATCAAATTTACAACAATGTTTTACTATCATTGTTTGTCAGTTTGTGGAACAACACTACTCTTGCCACATGTCAATGTAATACAAATGTAGATTCGGATTGCTTGCAGAAATTATTTTGTATTGTAAGAGAGAGAGAGAGAGAGAGAGAGAGAGAGAGAGAGAGAGAGAGAGAGAGAGAGCTATATATCAATAAAGAGAGAATTGTTTGCTGTAACATATGTTACAATTCAACATAATACAAGTTCTATCGATTTGGAGTGCTTGCACAAATGTTTTCATATTGCAAACATGAGAGAGAGAGAGAGAGAGAGAGAGAGAGAGAGAGAGAGAGAGAGAGAGAGAGAGAGAGAGAGAGAGAGAGAGAGAGAGAGAGAGAGAGAGAGAGAGAGAGAGAGAGCTATATATCAATAAAGAGAGAATTGTTCGTTGTAACATATGTTACGATCCAACATAATACAAGTTCTATCGATTTGGAGTGCTTGCACAAATGTTTTCATATTGCAAACATGAGAAAGAGAGATGTTTACGGAATAGAGAGAACTATTAATGTAGAGAGAGAGAGGGAGAGAGAGAGAGAGAGAGAGAGCTATTTGTTGAAACACCTTTCATAATATAATATAATATACTTCTATCAATCCAGAGTGCTAGCACGAATTATTTTTAGGTTGCAAGAGAGAGAGAGAGAGAGAGAGAGAGAGAGAGAGAGAGAGAGAGAGAACTATTTCTTGAAACACCTTTCATAATATAATATATTATAGTTCTATCAATCTAGAGTGCTAGCACGAATTATTTTTAGGTTGCAAGAGAGAGAGAGAGAGAGAGAGAGAGAGAGAGAGAGAGAATGAGCTACTTACATGTAGAGAGAGAAAGAGGGAAAGAGAGAGATAGAGAGAGTGAAGATGGTGGTGAAGATAATGATGGTGATGGTGGTGGTGGTAGAGCTAGTGGCGGCAACAGTGGCAATGGTGAAAGTGAAAGTGGAGATGGGTGCATCTAAGGCTGGAATAAGTGAACTGTGTGGAACAAGAATAGAGGGGTTGCAAAAAAAAACTCGCTCAAAACACTCAATTATTGCCCTTCCCTTGTAGAGACTTTAGCCAAGGATACTCTTTCTTCCACTCTGACTATTGCAAATTTAGGGGAACAATTGGTGATGGGACTTTATAGTCCGACAAGACTTGCAAGCCTAGAGTTATTTAATTGTTCAACTAATTAAGTCCTTCATGATTAAGTCATCCTTCTTAATGACTGAGGAAGGCCGGTAATCCTTTCTTTGTTGAGCTACTGAACATATCCATCCCCTTTCATGTTCAATGAGTTGGAAGCCAACCCACTGGTCACTAGTCACACTACTAGTCATCCTAGATGTTGGCCCATACAACTACACCTTTATTGTGTAAGACCCTAGCTAGTCTCATATTTCTATAGAGACTGAAGCATGGGCCAGATCATATGCAAAGGGCAATAACCATAGACTATGATTGAGAGAGGAGTCCCCTTGTCTAGAACCCTTAGAATTCTAAGTAGCATTTGCTAGCACCCTTTGCTAGTTAACAACTAGTGCTTGGGCAACATCAGATTGTGGTATCTTGATCACAAGTTGTGGGCAGGCTAAGAGCTAGTTAGGATTAGTCCACATCAAACCTTTGATCCTAGGAGAGGAGATCCAATGCTAAAGGATAGCAATCCAAGGCTACTTATCAATCATCCTCTTTCACAAAGCCATACTCATCCTTTGTGACTTCTTTATCATGTTATCTAGTCAAAAGCACCTTCATTCCTCCTATCCTCAATTAGGATAGCCTTGGATTGCTAAAGGATAGCAATCCAAGGCTACTTATCAATCATCCTCTTTCACAAAGCCATACTCATCCTTTGTGATTTCTTTATCATGTTATCTAGTCAAGCACCTTCATTCCTCCTATCCTCAATTAGGATATCCCAACTAATCTAGTCTAGCATCTTTCTATCTTGATGGGACCATAGAAAGTTCATAAGTAGCTTCTATAGTTTCACCCAGGCTAGTTGACTAAGAGAAAGTATGAACCTCACATACAATGTTGCTTAGGCTAGCATGCACTTGGTGATTGTCAACTTCCTTGTAGAGAAGAGAGGAGCACCATTCAATCTTTTAATATTGTCTTGGAATTTTTTTTGAAACTAGTTAAATCATTGAGCTAAAGTCACTCCAACTCCTATGGGGGCACCCAAATACTAGGGACCAACTACCTGAGTTTGACCACCTTGAAACCTAGTTGGACAATCCATTGTTCAAGTTCCTTCCACAAGAGGAAGAAAAGCTCAGTTTGGACTAGTTCACCTTTGAGGCTGAAAGTTGATAGAATTCAGAATAAACCTCCAAGAGATTGTGAACCGATGCTTTATCAACCATAACAATAGAAGTGTTGTCATCATCAGTAGAGAATGATACTGAGGCATGTGAGCTATCATGTAATGGCGATCCCTTAATGGAGCCATCTTGGATGCATTTGTTGAGTTTGCAAAGGAGCAGATCCATAATAAGTGAGAAGAGTAGGGGTGCTAGGGGGCACCCCCACCTTATAAACCTGCAAAGAGCAAAGGGGGCAATTACTCCATTGATATTAATAGTTACAAAGGTATGTTGGAAGAGTGTGGCCATCATGTTGGTGAAGGTAGGCTCAAACCTCATTATTGTGAGGATAGCCATTATAAAAGACTAGCTACTATCGCATGCTTTGTCCCAATCCATGTTAATGAGGATGAAGTAAGATTGTTGGCTTAAATCATAATCCATGGAAAATACTAGATTTAGCACTGCATCATGTATTTATCTACCATGCATAAATCCAAATTTTTTTCCATGGATGATTTTGGCAAACAAGTACTTGACTCACATAGCCAAGGTCTTGGCAAACATCATGCATTTGTCTACCATGCATAAATCCACTTTTTTTTTCCATGGATGATTTTGGTAAACAAGTAATTGACTCACATAGCCAAGGTCTTGGCAAACATCTTGTAAGAGAAGTTGAGCATTGTTTGTGACCTCGCTAATTAGATAACTTTGTACAAGGTTGCAACTTTGATACTAGTTTAATTAACCCTTGATTCATGGTAGGAGGCATGAGTCTTGATTGCCTAATGTAATTGAGCATCTCAACTAATGCCATAGTTCGGGGCCACAACTTGTGAAAGGTCTCAGTAGGAAGCCCATCAAGTCCTAGGAAATTCCTTACTTTCGTGCTAAAGACCACATCTATAATTTTCTCAAGGGTGAAGGGCTATCCCACAAGTGCTTGATTAGCTTGAAAAGGGGTCAGTGTGCCCTTCAATAAGGCATGTAGTCTATGCTCATAACCAAGGAGATTGGTGGTGTATTCGGTACCTACTATGGCAACCAAATGGTCTTGGAAGACCTTAACTATAGAAAGCTTATTAGTGACCATTCTTCCTTGCTAGTTTTCAATGCATGTGGTTGCTTCTTTTTTCGGCTTGGCTTTAAGCTTAGAGATATCAAATTAATTAAGTTCATCACCTAAGAGCTCCCATTAACATTTTTGCTACACCTTGGTAGCTTTCATAGCCCTTTGTTGCTTGACAAATACATTGACATCTTGGAGGCACACATGGAGAGTTTCATCATTGAGATTTCTAACAAGGGCAACCAAGACCGAGGAGTGTGTCAAGTAGTTTATTAGTTATTATAGACTAAATAAAATATATCTACTTGGAGTTTTCCATTGTATTCTCCTTCCCTTTGACTTTTATTGCAAGGGACATTTCAAAGGTTACCCTTTTTACCAATTTTTCTCCCCAAATCAATGCAACATTGTAAAAGCCACTCTCGTAGTGGTATTGGGGACGGAGAGTGGCTTTCCTAAAGGAAGGAAGAGTAGCAAATTTAGCATATATAGATTTGATTAGGCGACCTCAAAATCACCTCTAGCTCATCAAATCTTTCACTCTCCTTTATTGCCATCGAATCAACAGCCACATACTATTTTACCTCCACCTTGGCAATAAAATGGCATTGATTTGCACCTAAAAAATTGAGTCTAAGCAAAAAAGCTTTAATGAAAAAAGGGAGGGGGAAGAGAAAATGAGAGATTACACTTGAGAAAGAGGGGAGGGGAGGGGGTTTTGAAAAAAGGAGGTTTGGAAAAGGGAGTAGGTTCGGGAAGCCCTGTGGAGGTTTGGGGGTTTTCGAACCTATAGCGAAAATAATATGGTAGTAAGAGGAGCAGGTTCGGGAAGCCCTCTCGAGGTTTGGGGCTTTTCGAACCTATTGCGAAATTAATATAGTAGTAAGATATATTGCTTCATGTATTTTTCCACTATGGTCTTTGATAGCTCATGTACCCTCTCTTTCTTGATAAATTTTATGATTAATCTTGCTTTTCAACCATATTTGTAGTTTGAAATCTATCATGTGACTCAATCTTAACTTTTCAAATCTTCACAAATTGTACACTTTTGCCAAACGAAAATCTTATTTCTTTAATCTTTAGTCCATCACGTAAACATAGAGGTGCCAAAACATTAAAAAAAGTCTTTTCTACCTATGTCATGAAAATTTAAGTCCAATGGCAAGGATACTTTTGGATCTTATCCACCTTGGAAATGCATTCCCCAACCATCAACTTTTGCCGCCATTGTGTGAACCCTCCCTGAGATAGTAAAGAAAGAGATTGAGATAGTGAAGAAAGATGAAAAAAGAAAGGAATCTTCGTCTTGAGGTAAGTTGGCAACCTTAGAGGTCCTGGCTATGGATGGCCACGCGTACAGCTCCTGAGGACCGTCCTCTCGCATGCCACATCAACAATTTGACGATAGGGAGCTCCCTTTCCTGCGGTTCCAGCGCCCTTGCTAGGGTTTTGATGACAAAAACGACTCTCTTGTGCAAATGGCATATCTAGCAGGTGACCCTTTCTGGTTCTAAAGCTCAGGCGTGCTCAGAGGCTCTTTTGCGCAAGCTTTCGGTTGCATGGGACTGCAAGGTCGTGACTCCTGCATGCCATAATGTAAAGCCCCGTCGTGGACATGAAGAAGCCGACAAATTAATGCAGTATCAAATCCAATCCGTCTCGGATGGATGTCTTGATGATGATTGATGGCCAATTAAATGGAACTGATTGTAGGTTTAGGCTGCCTTGTAAGACTTGAGCCTCTATGGAGCATCCAAGAAAGCGTCTTGTTGTTGGAGTCGAGTAAAATCCTATCAGCACCATTTGCAAGCGGCAGGTTATACAGAAGCACAGAAAACTTCCTGTCAGCAGTGGAGACTCTCCAATTTGTCTTGTGTTGAACATTTGGTTTCTCGAGTTATCAGGAGAGTGACCTTATTTAGCTCGAACATTTAAACACACAATGTTTTTACCTTGGTTGAGCATGCCATCTGCAGAACCCGATTGGCCTCTTAGCGTTCTGTCTCGAGGATTACCTGCGGAACCTGATTTGCCTCTTAGCATTCTGTCTTAGCATTATTACGGTTTCTAATAGGCCATTTGCAATAACCTAAGCATCGCATTGCCTTCTTCCTGTCTTGAGGAGTACGTTTCTAATGGGCCTTTTACAGTACATTGAACATTATATTGCCTCATTGCTCCAACAGTGGCTACTAAATAAGGACCAGCGTGCTTCAGTAATTGTTCGCTTGCAGATTTCACAAATTCTTTTGGAGCTTCATCCTCTCCAGTTTGATTGTGATGCCATTAACTCTTCACTATTGATATCCAGCCCCCTACTTCTCCAAAGTGCCTTCCTTGATCATGCAAGTCTTACTATATCATTTTTCCGTGCACCTGGAATCGGCCTTGAACTTCATGGCTTGCATGTTACTACCAAGCCCAGGTATTGTTTTCTAATGGATGATATATTGTCTTATGATGTTAAATGCTTTTAATGGAGGTTAGAAACTAATCAAAATGTGGGGTCTTGCTGATTCGGAAGGTCTATCAATGATGACTTTTGGAGCTCCAAGGAAAAACTCAAACGTGATGAGCATAAGAGAAAAGCTATTTTTGCCCTTGATCCTCCAGTAAGAAGCAACCCATGTGATATTTTACAGCCATGTATTTTGTGAAAGAACTCACAATTGCACGAGATCGGATTTGACCCTTGCAGTTCACTTTTGCAGGGTGCTGCAGTACATAAGACTGCTGAAATGTTGTCAAGACAAGGGCAGTCTAGAAGCATTCTTGGAGTGTTCATAGGTCACACAGTTTTGAAAGCAATAAGGGTCGAGATGCACGACATTTCGCTCAAAGTTGATTCCAATATGGTCAATGGCTTTGGATACCAATACTCATTTTACACTGATTGTTGGACGGTTGATCAGGTATTTCCAGAGGGCTCACGGGGAACAATTGGGTTTGGGGCAGCAATGGCAATAGTTCTGGTTGACCTCTTAAGGAGTGCAGATGTGACAGTTTGCAAAAAATGTATGATTCAAGGATTTCGTTTCTACCTACGGAGAGTTCATTTTGCAGCAGGAAAGCAGGACAACTTGGAAGGTAAGGCTTGTAATAGAGAGACTTTGGGAAAATCTTTATTGGTCTCAAAGGAAATTTTAATGGTACTGAAATATCAGAATACCAGGCTTAGCGAGTTGAATGCAGACATCCTGGAAACAACTGCTACAGTAAATCCCCTTGAAGTCCAAGCTTTGCTTCTAGTAGTTAGTCAGTTTCAGGGTTTGCCAAGGAAAGCTAGTTCAGCTACTGATGAGTCAAATAGTGAAGGTTCAGTCCAGCCGAGCTCTAAGGGAGGCCAGCATCTTTGGCATAAAGTGGTTGAACGAGTAAGGGGTGGATCTTGGAAGAGATTTAGGAATGCTGTAGAAACTCAGATGTTGCGGCAGAAATATATGCAGGTCTATAGCCATTGGCTTCACGAAACTGGTGTTGTTTGTACAAAAGAGTACAAGAAAAGAAGTCTCTCACAAAAGCAACAATGGGTGCTGGAGGGCATTCAAAAGGACCTTTATCTGATGGAACAGGGTCTGCCTGTGGAGGCAGTGACATTTGCCAGGTGTTTAGCCCGGAAGATGCTACATGATGAAGAATCACACTGCACAGCTCTAGCTTCAATCAGTGCAAGGAGATATAACAGTGTTTTCCATCATTTGAACCCAGTTTGTGGGGCTTTGAAAAAAGTCTGGTGCTACTTACTTTTTTTGTTCTATAGCATGTTCAGGCTTATTGGTAGATTCATCAAGCAAGTTATGATTATTGGGTATGATTGGGTCAAGTGCAAGTATGTAAAACATGCTTTAGACTTGATGAGGCGACTGCCTATAGTAGAAAGGTGGTTTGCTGGTCATTTGGAGGGTAATTCAGCCAGGGAATCTAACTCCAATTATACGGGTTGTTTCAACAAAAGAATGTGTACTATGAGATATGCTGTCAGTTTTCACAAGGGTTCTTTCATCATTTCAGGCTCATCTGAAAATCAAGCTGGTGAGAGCTTCAAAAATATCATGGCAACAGCTGGGAAGGTTGTTGGGGCAGCTGTTTCTCTCGTGTGGGATAATATTGGGCTGGCCTATTTGTCAACCACTGAAGTTCTGCATCTCGAGTTGACTTGTGGGTACATCCAGGGAGAGGTAATGCACAGCCAAAAATATCATGAAACAGTGGATACACAGAAGGTTGGTCAGAGTTTTGATTCAAACAGAGGTAATGTTGTTAAGATTTTTTCAACTAGCCCGGCTCCAGATGCTGATGATAAGGTTGAATATGAGAAACCTCTTGTATCATTCACAAGTCAAGGATCAAAACACAGGGTTGAAGATTTAGAAGTGGATGGCCAGCGACCTTTTTTGTTTTTGGCTCTCGAGGATTTTCAGGCTGGGTTGACCAGTAACCTGGGCACAGTAAAGTGCATATTGGCTATGGGTCTTATAGACTGCACTCTTGACAGGCTGTCCTTATTGCATTTGGTGTTTTTGTTCAAGCAGTGCCAGCTTATTTTATGGGATGCTGGGACTTCAACTGAAGTTATTGCTGTTACACCTCGTGACTACAGTATTAGAGAGATTGGAGCTAAGTATTTTAGTGGGATGAAACAGTTAATGTCCTTTGTTTCCATAACAAGGAAACTTTCTCTTTCAGCAGCTATTCAATGTCCAAGGTTTCATTTCTATGGTTTCTTCTCAGATTTGGAAGAGGATTTGGAAGGAATACCCCCTAACAATCACGAGAAGGCTGTTTTGATTATTTGTCTTGGGCTTCTAGAGGCAACCATTCAGCCTGCTGAGGTGCAGCAAATCAATGATAAGTTTGCAGAATCTTCACAGGGGCATTGGTACAACATGATAGAGACAAGAACATGGCTGAGAAAGCCTCTTGTACCTTCTGTTGGCTTTTCAAACTTTGTAAATTACATTGACCATCAACAAATTGGCAACAATCTAACACTATCTATTCAGGGGCTTTCTGTTCTCTTTCAGTCTGATGGCAGTAAGCTGAAAAACTCTCCACTGATGGGACCTGTAAATCTTAGGTGGGAATTGTCAATTTGCAGGTAAGTCGTGAATCTGATGGCAATCTATTTGTTGTCAATGTGTATGGTCCACAGAAGGTGTATGGTTAATGAATCATAAAAAGCTAGCTGTGATATTTGGCTTGGTGGTGAGATCTCTGGCTCATAAAGTTTTGGCTGTGTGTAGCACATGCTTTCTGCTATCTAGCTTTTCACAAGCAAGGCAACCAATTATATAATTAGGCTGGTCAGGCAAGTCTTTTCTAATATAAGGCATTTCTAGATTCACATCTTAACAGATAAATAATTGCCCTCAATGATGGAAAAAAAGGTGCAAAGAAGTGTAGGGTCTCGACAATGAAGAGAACACAATGATGAGGCAGATAGGAACATAGGGTCCATGCTGAAGGCTGCCAGCTAGAAGATTCAAATATCGAGAACTAATATTCGACTTTGCAGTAGGTGTAAATATATAGGCAACTGTGAGGATCCTGGCTGACCAGCTATGGAGAAATGCCCACATAGAAAGATAGATAAAGTAGGGCTTTAGGACAAAGGACCATGAAACCATGGTGGAGCTGGACATGCTCAGTCTTAACCACCCCTCTTAGTGACATATTGGGAATGAGAACCGAATAAGTTGAGGGGCTATGGCCTACAAAAACATATGTATAATGGATTGGGGGGTAAAATAGGGTCCCTCTCACAACATAAGAAAAGTGCAAACATGGTGGTCCAACTCTAACACAATGTAAAAGATTCCCAAGGCTGTTGAGAGGTTATCCCTTGGCAGAAACATCCACTAGATTTTCTTGCATATGGATGATACATCTAGGGGTTGTTAGTTTGATTTGCTGATGAAGAAGATGGTATTGAATCCGAATGTGCTTGGTCCTCAAATGGAAGACTAGGTCATGAGCTAGGGCAATGGCACTTGAGAAGGCACATGTGCATTGGGACAAATTGAGTGCTTACATCCGTTTGTTCATTTTGCTCTCTTGCATGCTAGCACTCATTGCAGATGTGAAGCATATGACGGGTGTATGGCAGATATAGCTTCACTTGGAGCAGCTCTTTAACATGTTGATACGTGGACCTTGGATGCAAACAAGTCTAAGACGAAAGATCACATCAACAAACTGCAACAATTGCAAATGGAGATCCTCAATGTGGGGAAGGTGATCTCCTCCAAGGATTGTCAAAAAAATGACTAAGAGATTAGAAAGATAGTAGGGTTTGTGGGGAGAAACACAGAGTGTGTACGGTAAACACTGAGAGAGAAGAGAAACTCAAAAACACAAGAACACGATGATGATGCGTTGAATCATGCTATGAAGGAAAGCTGATAGAACGGAGCTGAAGCTCAGAAAATGATTGCACTGTCCTGTTTGAATTAAGCGGTAACATGTGTGGGGAATTTGCACATTGAAGGGAGTGAAATGCAATCCTCTGGGTAGTGGGCTATCGAAGTAATCACTAGAAGGAGAAGAATAGTTGTTGAGGGAGCGAACGCAGTCCTTTGATGGCATTGGAGATGAGGAAGACGATCATTAGCTGTCGAGGGAGCGAATTGTAGTCCTCAGATTCCAGGGAGATGGCCTGAGTAGCAAAACACAAATCCTAGATTGTGTTGGAGTTGTCAAAAGCAGGGAAAGTAGCCCAGATGCTAATGCTAGGTGGAGTATGATGATGCTAGATGTAGAGGATCTCCTAGGCTGCAAAACTCAAATACTTGTGTGATGATGAGCTGATGCTAGGGGTGAGAAGGCTGACACTTGATGATGAGGATGTTGTTGCCAAGTGCAGAATGTTGACGCCAGGTGAAGTCCCAACAAAGGTGGTTTGACGGTTGCCAGGTGAGAGATGATGTCGCCAATTGTATAAGATTGACACCAAGATGTAGGGAAGCTCCAAAATGCAAAACTTGATGATGGAATAGGGCGCCTAAAGAAGAGAGAGAAGATGGAGTAGGTAGCCACGAACCACGAACCGCAATGTTTGTCAGAAAGGGTGCGAAGGGCAGTGGAAGGGCTGGAGAGAGAAGGAAAGGGTGTTTGGTGACAAAGGAAGAGGGGTGGAGAATGACTTAAGTGGGTGTGGTGGTGAAGAATGAATGAAGTGATGGCCTATTTATAGGCATGAGCTGTCTAGGGTGGCGCACCATTGAGTGGGCGCCCACTAACGAAATGACCAAAATGAGGACACCAACCCTTTTTGGGGCTATCAGTGTGAAACTCTAAATTAGGTGTGTAAACTAAAGAAGTGGTTTCTCAACAAGGACATGGCTATAACCCCTTTGGCACAACTACCTACCCGTTATAGTGTTTTCAATTATTCTTTGATCACTTTTAGATAGGTTAATACAATTAAGTGGGAGGAATCGGTTCCTATGGTGTTTGATGAGGAGTGATTTAAGCTCCAGTCTCTAATGAAGGGGAATTTGGCATTAAGTGTGTAGGGTTTGCAAGAAGAAACATTAAGTGCATATAGCAAACACTGAGAGAAGAGAAACTAAAAAAAAGAAGAAAAACATGAATGATGAATCATTGAATCATGCTAAGTGAATCAAGCTGATTCAGGTGGCAATACGTGTAGGGAATCTGCACAGTGAAGGGAGTGAAACATTGTCCTTTGGCATTAGGATATCAAAGGTAAATGTTGAAGGCGAAGGATAGTTGTTGAGGGAGTGGAACATGGTCCTTTGCCATTGGAGTGGAAAAAGATGATCACCAACTATGGACAAGAACTCCAAAGGATGAGAAATCATAGGGTGGCTTGGCAGATGAGGGAATCTAACCCTAGAAAGACCAGAAACTGTGAAATGCAGCTTGGATGGTAAATCGGTGCAAGGGAGTGCTTAGATTGAAAAACATAGCCAAGGATGATGGCGCATGGTGGAGAAGATGGTTGCTTCATGATGGAGCAGCCAAATGCAAATGTTTGGAGCTTGTGGAAGTTGATGCTAGCAGGAAGGATAGGTCACCAACAGGAGAAATCTAGTTGCCAAGTGATGCATGATGACGCTTGGTGGAGAGAGATTCTACAGCCCAAAACGCAGCGTGCAAGGTGTGGAAGACATGGTGCCTAGTGTAGGGGAAGGGATGGAGACCATGAACCACAATGTCCTCTAGATGGGGTGTGAGTAACAATGAAGTGGACGGAAGAGAGTGATAGAATGTTAGAAGGAATGAACGAGTAGGATAATCAAATGGTTGGAGTGAGTGTTATATTTATAGGCATAGACTGTCTTGAGTGTTGCCCATTGAAGTCTCTAAGTGGCACCCCGACTCTCTCGAGAGGCATCCAAAAAGCCTTTTGGGGTTGTAAATGGAAACAAAAAATAGGAATGGAGGAGGGAAATTGTAGTGAATGACTTGGTTTCTCAATACCCCCTCTTAGGCCCAAAAAGGAGGGAAAAAGAGGAGTGCGAGAGAGAAGAAGATCAACTTGGGGTTCCCAATGTTCCACTTGTAAGGTAACATGTAGTGAAGGACAGTAGATATGATGAGTTGATAGAACCTGAAACTCAACCTTAGGAGAGAAGCCACAAGCTCCACTACTATATGTTGGAAGATATATGTAGGCCTAACCACCAAGCCATGGCTGAAACATCCAAAGCCCCGAACTAGGAAGAACCTGTAGATCCTGGGTGTCAATGGTAGAAAAGGGTGAGGAAATGGGTGAGGTGGCATATGTGAAGATATGCTAGGGTTTGCACTGAGGAAAAATAGAATGCACGACTGCGACTGAAACACAAGAACTTAGATAGTGACTTGCAAAACTTAAACCCTAAATGCAAAACGCAAAACATAAAACTCAAAACTCAAAATACAAAGATGCAAACACAAATAGAGAGAGAAAAGTACTTTGACGTGAATGAATCAATGTTGTAAACGAATGAGAGAATGTATAGAATGCTCAAGGGTAGAGCTATCTAATAGCTGTGGCTCTTGTGGGAGTGGGTTGAGGGAGGTGTTGATGTGTACCGTACACCAGAGATTGATCCTGAGTGCAACAACCACTAGTCGGAGCAGAGGCTGATGAAGAAAAGTGCTGAAAACACAAAAACAACCTGTTGAAGATGATGGTAGTTGATCAACGGCAATAGTGGACTATGGGATTCTAGGCGACAACATAGACCATGTAGCAGCATTCATGAGAGCTGGACAGCTAGTGGGAGAGAGTTGATGGTCAAAACGTGCAAGACAAGGATGAGGCTGAATGGTAGGCAAACTGTCTATTTATAGATGTGGAAGGATCCTCCCAAATTAGGGCTTTGCATGTGGAACATAGAAACTCTTTAGAACCACTCCCACTCTTTGTTTAACGAAACTGAGGCCAAGGCATTGGACAAAGGGTGCTTGTCGGCTGCCCAACAGCCTATCGAGTCTTGCAAAGGCACCACATTGAACCTCCTTTTTTTTTGTTTTTTGTTGGGTGAGAATAGATATGGTTTGCGGCCTTTCAAGTAGCTGTGCCTTGTGGGGAGAATGAAAGGGATGGTTAGATTTAACACATCACAAAATAAACAAGCTAGCCCCACTACTTGAGGGTGTTGATGTTGAGGGAAAGAGGTGAAGAGGTATGGTGAGGTAGTAAATAACTGCCGGTGAAGACAACTTAGGATTCACCTAGGTGTGCCTAGCACAATGAGATTCATAGTAGTATGCTACATGATGAGAATGCGTATGTAGTAGGTGCCACTTGGATAGTGTCCCTTGCGGAAAAATTGTTCACTTGCCCAAGCACCCTTTACAAAGATGATAAAATCATGCAATGCAAAAGAGGAGGTATAATAGAGGGAGAGGCCGTTATCAAGGACAAAGCCGAATCATGTAGAATACCATGAAAGAGTAAGAACCCCCTCTCAACCTTGGATGTCAATGTTGAAGGAGGAAGAGGAGCTTGTTGTTGGTCTTTGTGTGGTGCCGATAACCATGATGATAGATAGGATGAAGCACCCCAATTGGAAGAGCAAGATAGAAGTCACCCCCATGAAAACATCAAGAGAGATGTGACATGATCTGCCTTGGGAGGGGAAGCCTCCATGCTAAAAGGAGCAAATCTCCTAGGAAGATGAAACTATGAAAGGAATAGTGCGTATCCCCATGTCTCTAGCCTAGGAAGGACTGGTGCAAACCTGCATGTTAGCTCTACATTGGAATACAAAACCTTGTAAAAGAGATTAGAATATGCAAAACAGAGGTTAGTAGTGAGATGCTTCAAAGCAAAACAAAACAAAAAATAGGAGAAAACAATGTGTGTATGTATGAGTGAATGGAGCTAGGGCAATGTGTATGTGTGTGTATGTAGGATATCAAAGGTAAATGTTGAAGGTGAAGGATAGGTGTCGAGGGAGTGGAACACATTCCTTTGGTGTTGTTGGAGTGGAAGAACATGGTCACCAGCTACGGATGAGAATTGTGGAGGATAAGAAATTACAGGGCGACCTGCCAAATGAGGAGATTTGACCCTAGAAGGACCAAAACTGCAAACACAGCCTAGATGGTATAGTAGGTGCTTGCCAAAGGTGGAGCGAATGTTGGGGAGTGCCCAGATTGAAAAATGTAGCTAGAGACGACGGCACTTGGTGGAGGAGATCGTTGCTTGATGATGAGCAGCCAAACACAAATGTTTGGAGTATGTGGAAGGTAATACCAACAGGGAGGAGAGGTAGCCAGTAGGAGGAATCCAATTGCCAAGTGATGGATGATGATGCTTGGTGGAGAGAGTGCTTGTAGTCCAAAATGCAGCATGCAAGGTGTGGAAGACAGGGTTCCTAGTGCACGGGAAGGGAGGGAGACCATGACTTGCAATGTCCTTTGGATGGGGTGTGAGTAGCAGTGGGGAGGATGGAAGCGAGTGATAGAATGTTGGAAGGAATGAATGAGTGGGATAATCATATGGGTGGAGTAAGTGTTGTATTTATAGGCGCAGACTATCTCGAGTGTTGTCCACTCTTGGGTGGTGCCTCGACTCTTATGAGGTGCCCATAAAGCTTTTTGGGGCTGTAAATGGAAATCAAAAATAGGGACGGAGGGAAACTATATTGAATGACTTGGTTTCCCAAGAGGGGCACCCCTCATGAAGCACAAAATCCTCATAGCACCCTTCCAATGAACTAGCTTGGGTTTGCTCATGAACCCTACAAGCAAACCTTTAGGAAAACACAAAGCAATTGAGTATTAAGGAGCCATATCAATGAAGGAACCCTACAAGCAAACCTTTAGGAAAACACAAAGCAATTGAGTATTAAGGAGCCATATCAATTAAGGAACCCTACAAGCAAACCTTTAGAAAAACACAGAGAAATTGAGCATTAAGGAGCCATATCAATGAAAATCAATTGCCTATAGTGGGTGGCATTCGCGTCGGTGAATGTATATGGAATGTAGCCTTCGAGTTTGGATCCATCGGTTGTAAAGACCCATTTGACTCCGATCATCTTCCATTGAGTGGGTTGGGCAACAAGATCTCAAGTGCCATTTTGTTGAATGGTATCCTGTGACATTAAGGAAATGTGACATTAATGTGATATTTAATGTGACATTAAGGTCACAATCATTGAATGTGACATTAAAGTGACATTTAATGTGACATTAAGGTAAATCAAGGGGAACACGCACGAGGATGACCGTCCGGGCTCTTGGGCGCCTGAACGGGGTTAAGGGGAGCCTAGAAATAAAGAGAGTCCAAGAATAGTAGGACTCACCAAGGTTTGACGGCTGGCAATCGGATCACGATGGTCTGGCCAGCAACATACTAGGCAAGGCTGGGAGGTGAAAGGAATCACTCGTGCTCACCGATTGGGACTGTTTCTTCTGGCTTCATCGTCTTCTTCTGGGAGGTCTGGCCAGCAAACCTTGGTGAGTCCTACTATTCTTGGACTCTCTTTATTTCTAGGCTCCCCTTAACCCCGTTCGGGCGCCCAAGAGCCCGGACGGTCATCCTCGTGCGTGTTCCCCTTGATTTACCTTAATGTCACATTAAATGTCACTTTAATGTCACATTCAATGCTTGTGACCTTAATGTCACATTAAATATCACATTAATGTCACATTAATGTCACACATCCAACTCTTGCTCCATAGCCTTCTTCTAATGCTATGATTGCAAAGCCTCCTTCGTGGAGGTAGGCTCCCTATCCTATATGGGACGAGATATCAAACAATAGTTGCTACAAACAAGCTTGATGGAGTGTGCCTAGTTCCTCTTGAGATTGCCACAAGGCATCATGCAGTTGCCACTCCTTAGGAACTCCTTCAAACCTTGCATCACGGAGTGTATCAGGTGCCCAACAAGGAGGACGTTGATACTATCCTCGCCACTCTACCTCTGCTGAAGTCTTTGGAACACATCCACTAGTGCCGGCTCAACGGGTGAATACGGTGGTGAAGCAATCTCCTTCTCCACGGATGTTGGAGCCTAAGGAGGCATAGGCTCCAAAGTCACGTTCTCTAAGTATGGGATGTTCAACACCCCCCTTTGCAGGTGGAAACTCATTGAATCGAACATCTCGACTTGTGTATACCTCCTGTGAAACAGGATCATAAAGCTTGTATCCCTGGGACTGTGAGCTATCACCCTTTTGGAAGCCAACTAAAACTTATCCCTTTGTTTCTTCGAGATGTGAACATAAAACATCACACCCGAATATCGTGAAATAAGACACATCTCGCTTTTGACCAAAGTAAGTCTCTAAAGGTGTCATATTCACCACGGGCTAATGTATCATTAGTGGATGAGCACGGAGGAACCATTTGTAGAGGATTTAAAAGAGGAGTAGAGAAAAGAAGGTATTTGGACATCGGCACAGACTGCAAAAAACAAGAGTTCACATACAATATAACCCAAAATCTGATCAAAATAAGACAAAATTTGCTGTAAAAAGTCAACAAATCAGTCAAAAACTACCAAAAACAGCAAAAACGGCCTGAAGGAATAGTCATCCAGCTAGGAAGGAGTCAGGAACATCAAAATGCAGGCTGAGTACTGGCACAAATAGGCTGAAAAACTGTCACAGCAGCCTGAAAACTGAAAACGCAGGTAGCAAAGGGCTATAGGCAGTAGGCGATGGCAAAGCTGCAGAAAACACAGGTAAAACAGGTCTCCTGTATGGAGCAGCAGTCACCTGATCAGCAAGGGTGAAAACAGTCCTGAAATCAGCAAGAAAACACAACAGGAGCACAAATCTTGAAATCTGATACCATGTCATTTATGCGCTGCGACATTGGTGACAGGATGGTCACGTGTGCCACATTAGAGGCATCGTTGACAGACATTGAGAGTTGCTATGATCTTCTCTATCTTCAGGAGCTGGTACGATTGACATCGACATCAGGTTCTCTCCGAGGCACCTTGGTGGTGGCTTGATCACCCATTGCTTAGGTATCCATGGTTCTACTTGGTGGTTCTATGTTGTATGGTTTATGATTCATTCTCATTGTACCATTGTATTGTATCAGATCACCCATGATCTGAGAGAGGGTGTTAGTAGATATGTCAGCTCATGTGTGAGTCTGAGCTGTAGGGGCTTGGGCACATTATTTAGGTTATTTAGGCATTTTTTAATTGTGTCATTTTATGGTCATATTTGGCATTTATTGCTGGCCAGCCAGCATTAAATGTTGGCCGACTTGACATATTTCATGGCATTGTTTGTGTCTATTTATTCTGGTCTTCTCCTCCTCCGTTGGTTAGTTCACCACCTAGAGGTCCTGTGGAGAGAGGAGCCAGTGCCGGTGCCCATGCAGCCAGTGACTCACTGTTGTATGCGAGAGTCTTGTGTCTGATATATGGATTCTATTTCTCGAGCATACATCCGAGTTCTCGTTTGTATTGTGTTCTTTCTTTTCCTTTCTCTTTTGTTTTGTGTTTCAACAGTTTATTACAGCTTATGTTTATGCTTCCATTGCTGCACCACTCAGTAGCAATAGAAGGTGCATAAAAAACAGACATCCCTAACTCCTTCCTTGGCTATGCGCTTTCTACATTTAGTGATGTAGTGTCTTGGCTTCTTACAATAGTGGCACTTGACCTTCTTGGCTTGCGTGCCCCTTGTTTCTTGTTGCCCTGTGAAGTGCCTGAAGTCTCAGAGCTTTGTGGAGCATTCTTTGCTTGGCTACCCTTGCCCTTCTGCCTTGTCATAGAAGTCTGCTCAGAGGCTATAACATCCACACCACTTTTCTTTCGTGTCTACTATTCCTCTAAGAGCAAATACTGAAGGAAAGTGAGTGGCTGTGGGGAAATCCTCATGGTGAGGTTCAAGGCCGTATGAAAAGGCCAAGTACGAGGGCGGCAATGAATTCAAGTTAGTAGATATCAACTACGCATCTGAGTAATACTCATCTACATTCATAAGTTGCTCACGCAAGTCCTGAATTTTATTCAGATGATCCTGCATAGAATCACCCTCATCCATCTTCATTGTCTCAAGCTCTTTCTTCAAGAAAGAGATACGCGTCTCATTCTTTCTGGCAAACATCTGCTCTAAGGTCAGCCATGCCTCTTGTGAAGAAGCTGCAGACCAAATGTGAGGGTTGATAGACCGTTGAACTGCCAATGTAATCATCGACAAAGCTTGTACATCCAGTGTATCCTAGGCCTTTTGTGTTGCTGATCTTTGGGGAAGTGACTGAGCTGGAGTAGGCTGAAGAGGCTTGAGTTGCCCGTTGTCCACGTCCTATTAGAAGAGTAGTAGCAGGAGCCACAACTCTGGGCCTAACTTCTTCACCACTGACATAATCCCAAAGATTCTTTGCAATCAGCACATTTTTCATCACGAAGGACCAGAGAGAATAGTTGTTGCTATCCAACCTATCTTATAGTTGTTGCCATCCAACCTATCCTCCTTGGATACATATGTAAATACATCACCTCCTTGATTTGCCATGATAAATGTTGCTGATCAGAGAGCAAAAGAGCAATATCTCAAGCTAGAGCAACTTGGAAATCTCAGAATTTCTAGAAATTACAGCAAGTAATTTGGTGTAATTAGCAAATGTAATCACACTCTGTCAAAACTATCTTATTTGCACGCTATCCAAGGTGCAATAAGTGCTTAGCAGCACTTAAAGTGCAAAAGTCCCAAAATTTCTTGTCCTAGAATGCACGAAATCAGTCTATTTTAGATTGTCACAGACGTACATGTGTCAATCAGTGAGCTGATTGCAAAATCCCCAAATGTCTGGCCCAAAATGCACAAAATCTTTGTGGTATTGGTGTCCCAGACATGTTTTGAAACTGTGAATGCTTGCTCAGGTAACAAGCCCCTTGGAGAGAAATAAATTTGAATAAAAAATAATAAAAAATTATTTTTACTTTTGCAGTAGAATCTGACGAGCCTTGGCAGCAGAGTTGACTGAGCGAGCGGCTCAATTGGCGGCACAAGCGGGTGGAATGGGCAGGTCAGGCGGGCAGAGTTTGCTCAGACACGTTGGCAGCAGGCGGATGATGCCTAGAGCAAGGGCGGATAGAAGTAGGCAGTTGTGAGCATTGCCTTGAGTGCTGGGAGCTAGCGGCGGCTGAAGCTGCAAGTGGAGGCTAGCGCAGTCGAATAGCAGGCAGGCATTGCTTGCGGACCTGTTGGCGAGGTGCAGGTGGTGCAGAGAGCTGAGGCGGACGGGGGCTGGGTACTGGCGGGGCAGTCAATGGGCGGTGGGTTGAGCAGCAAGGCGCTGCAAGGGGGGCGTGACAGCTGCTAGCTGTGCTGGTGGCTCTGCTTGTGGTGGTGGAGTTGCTGAAGTCGACTGAGGAGCTGCTGACGATGGCTGAGAGGTCAGCTGAGCTGAAGCTGAGCTCTGATACCAAATGTGAGAGAAAGAAGAGATCAAAGCTCAGGTGAGAGTACAGTAGACATTGTAGAGTGTGTGAGCACGACACCCAATGCAATAATCTTGAGTGTGTAATGCAAGTACAAAGTACAACCCTTAAACCTTAGGGTTGTAAGAGGGCGTTCACACTTGAAGAGTGTGAAACATGAGAAGTGCCTAAAACTATGTAACATAGGCACATAAAGTGGAAGAAATAAATGTGGGGGAAAAAACCTCTTGTATGGAGAGTAAAAAGTGCCCCAGTGTTCTATTGAAGATCAACCACACTCCTCTGTGAGCGTAGGTGTGAGTTGAACCCAACAATCACCATTGTTGATTATTGTGAAGAATGAATATAGTGGAAGAGAGAACACAAGAACTCAAACAATAAATGGACGGGCAAAGGAATCCATAACACTATATGAGAGATGTACCGTATAAGCCGCACAATTGAAGGGCGTGTGGTGACTAGTAGTACCTCCAAATTTCCTCTCTCTGGAGTCCAAGTAGATATGGTCTGATATAACAAGAATGAAGGAATGTAGTATTTATAGACTCTAGGGCAAGACCCAATACAAATGAGCTAGTTCTAAATGGGATAAAGCACCAAATACAAAGCCTAATAAATAACCTAACACCCATGACATGTACGCCACCAACACCCTTTTTGAAAACATGGGTGGTTAGTTCAATAAAATATACAATGATGGGGAACAAGCAGCCCGAGGAACCATCACCATCTCCCATATCACAGCAACGATCCGCTAGAAACTTGTACCGCCATAGTATGTACAACAAGACAAAATGATGCTTGAAGTACCTGAATGCACCATTGGAAATACTCTAAGACTACACTCTAGGCTCCAACTCCTAATAAAGGAGAAAGCAAACCAGCTCTAAGATTGGAGTTGCTGGACTATGTCGATAGATGTAGAAAGTCTCCATCACGATCCATCACAGCGTATGAATGTATAACAAGGATTAACATACCTGACTATCACCCTCTTACATCATCCCTCTCTAACCACGCTGGTCACTCTCTCTCAATCATCCCTCTTTGACCACTTTGGTTGCTCTCTACGTAAATAGGTAGCAAAGGGCACAAAAAATATGAGTAGGTTGGCAAAGCTTTTTCTAGGCGATAGCAGATTGTTGACATGGCTTTACCGTCTTGTAGGTGTAATAGAACCTTGTAAAGAGTAGCTAACTATATCACAAATACAATGGTTGCGTGAACAACCAATTTGGTGATCTGAGTGGTAGTATGAGAAAAGGCGCCAGAGTCCTAGGTTTGCAAGAAGGCATTCCTCCTTCTATGAAGGGTGTGGATGATCTTTGTCCACATCCTCAAAAGAGTCTTTGTTGTGGATATATTGTGAAGGTCTATAGCGCGTGGCTGCATCTCGTGGTCCATATATAGTAGACATTGATACTAGCAATCAGCTCCCATCTGTGACAAGGTCCCTTGGTCCATTGTGCTTGTGAGTAATTTGGAATGGGGATCTTGCTCAAATGCTGCATTGTAGATGAGCTATTATTATGCAATGAATCCATCTAGTGTATCATCTTGTCACGAGGACAAAAATTGACTTGCACATAGGTGAATTGTTTCACAATGGAGGACCTAGGACCTCGAGATGTTAGTTAGTACCAAAGGAAAAAATTGTATTAAGTTATATTGGACAAGTACCAGGTGGTACCTGGTGTTAGAATTTGGCCTAGACCATTTAATTAGCTCCGAGTGTTAGTGGTGGTGATACTAGAGAATTGGCATTATTTAATTGATTGATGCTAGTTTTGGGGCTAATGAGTGCTCAAGTTCACTTGTGACTTGGGTGATAAATTGGTCTAGCCAATTTAATTATTGGCTAGTCAAGTTATTTTTGTGAGCCGTAAATCATTATTAAATTAATTTTCGGAATTAATATTTTGAAAATTAATTTAATAAAGCTGGATAATTCTGAAATTGTATTTGGAAGGCTACCACTTGGCAAAACTTGCCCATTCAAGTGGGAAAATGTATTTGGAGGCTGGGGGCAGGGAGATAGCAAGAGAGTCCACTTTGAAGGTAGAGAATTAGGAGAGAAGTTGTTTGTTGCAGGCACTAGCAGTGAGGGGGCGTTGGCAACCAGCCAGGAGGGTTCCAATAGTAGGTGAATCTTGTCTTGAAAGGCTGTCCAGCAGTAGGTGACAGTCTACAAGGGCTAGTGACAGTAGAACAAGGTAGTAGACGATATGCTACAACATTTAATGCTGTTAAAACAGGGCAGCAACAGATTTCTCACCTTCCTTGCAAAGAAACTCAGTATTCTCTCTCTATTCCACATTCTCTGTCATCCTCTAGCTTGTTGGGTGCAAAGTCCCTTCATCTGCGTGTATATAGTCATACGGGTGTGAACACACCCCTATTGTACCCTGACATATAAATACATTCTTTCATTCTTTGTGTACCATCACAATCTGGTACACCTATCTCTGCGTTCACTCTCTCTAACTCTCAACTCTGTCGCTCACGCCTCTATCTTGCACTCCATTGCGCACTCTCCCCCCTTCAAATTGGTATCAGAGCTGCGGCTAAGGTGTGCGCGCTTCCCAGAGCCCGTGTGAGACATTGCCAGCGCTTCGCTCGCGAGAAATCAGCAAGTCATCATCTTTGCTGGTCAAGCGAGAGCACGTGCGAGACAGGCGATAGTGCTTCAAGCTCGTTTTTGCTCACCAAAGAGGTCACGCATAGCCTTTGCAGGTAAATACAGGTCAGGTTGTCACTGTTTTGACACACATGTTGCCAGGACAGACAGTGGACAGATCCCAGCCAAGTGACAGCATGTGCAAGCTCGTTTTTGTAGGCGACAGCTGATTCTGGTTAGCATAGCAGTTTTTGCCACTTCTAGCAGGTTAGCGATAGCAGGCGCAGCCACGAATAGCAGGCGACAGCTCACGAGGACAGGCGCAGGCAGATTCGTCAGGCGACAGGCATGCGGACAGGTGGTTGGTCAATGGCTGGTGTTTTGTCACATTTTCAGCAATTGTGCAGATTTATGCCCAAAATTTTGGGGCTTTTCCAGATTTAGTGCTATTTATGTATAATTGAGGCATTTGCGTCAGAAATTGCAGACATTGTGCGCGTTTAAATCGGGGATTTCGCCAAATCTAGTGAAATTTTACTCATTTGAGTAAAATTTCTCAACATTGGGCCCATAAAATTTGAGGCTTTTGCTGTATTGGTGAAATTTTGTTCGGTTGAGTCAGATTGGCTGACATTTGTGCACACTTGGACCCGGAAATTTTGGGGCTTTTGCAAAATTTTGTGAAATTTTGCTAAATTTGCCTGTTTTATGCCCTCGGGAACATGTATTAATGCAATTGGGGCAGATTTGATAGTGAAAATTTGGGGCTTTTGCTGAAATCTGTGGATTTTGGCAAAGTTGATGCGTGAAATGCACTTTGGGAATATTGCTGAAGCAATCTTGTTTCCGTAAGCAGAGTGATTTGAGCATTTTTTATCTCCCGCTTGTGCGATTTTGGAGAAATTGCAGAGATTTCTTGGTGTTTTGTGTATTAGAAGTTGATACGAGCACATATGTATGCAGTACACATGTTGGGCAGCTCCCATTGAGTTGATGTATTGTTGATTATTCTTGTTGCAGTAGTCTTAGTGATCATTCGCAGATGTGGGATTGTTGCAGATGTATTTTTGGTGATATTGCTGAAGTGGGAGTTACCTGGTAGTGATGTATGCATTTAATATATGCTGAAATTGCAGTCATACTACTGAAAGTCATTCGTTCTACTGCTGTACATATACTTGGACTGAATCTTGCTATTATTTGCTGAAAATTTGGGCTGAAATCACTTGAATATTCAGCTCATTTTTGTTATCATAAATTGCAGCATTGAATTTTTGGTGTATTGCTGAAAAATGGCTGCAAATGTTTCTAGCAGCAGTGACACTAAAACCCTCTTTGAAATCAAGAGGTTTGATGGCACTGGCTTTGACTTGTGGAAGGATAGGATGCAAGGCATTTTGTTTCTCAAGGATTGTGAAGATGCTCTCTTAGAGACTAAGCCTGCAGCTATGATAGATATGGATTGGGCTAGACTTAACAAGAAGGCCATTGCATACATTGAGATGGCAGTGTCTGATGATGTACTTATAGACATCAAGCGTCTTGATACAGGTTATGCTATATGGAAAAAGCTTAAGGACACATATGAAAATACAACTCTTGTGAATCAAGTGCATCTTGTGCATAAACTTGTGAACATGGAGTTGGATGAGTCTAAGCCAGCATCTGAGCATTTGAGTGCTTTCATAGGGGTTTTGAGTCAGTTGCAAGATTTTGGTTTGCGCTTTCGATGATAAATTGAAAGCTATTTTCTTATTGATGACTTTGCATGACAGCTAGGAATCTTTGGTTGTGTCACTTAGCAACAACCCTGCTTTGACTTTTGATGGTGCTAGAGGTTCAATCCTTAGTGAAGAAATCAAAAGAAAGTCTAGTGGTGAAAGCAGTGGCTCAGCTTACCATGTAAGAGGCAGGTCTGAAAAGAGGGATAATGCAACCAGTAAAGGCAAAAGCAGAAGCAAAAGCAAGGGCAAACAAGAGGATGTCACATACTATCAGTGTGGGTGTAAAGGGCATAAAAAGCCTGATTGCCGGTACTTTAAGAAAGAGCAAGAAAGAAAGAAACAACAGGATAAGAAAAAGAAGGATGATAAGAAAGATGATGACAGCTCTGTTGTGCTAAGAATTGCTCTTAGCCACTTAAACAGCCCCAAAACATGCTTATTTTAGTCTTATTTTAGCCAAAACCCTAAAACGGGGAGCGGGTCGAGAGAGTTAAGTGGGAGAGGATCTAGAACCCTAATTTACAATAAATTGGCAGCCCGTCCTCCACTCTTCCTTGAATCTCGTTTTTGCAGGTTTCAGGTGTTATCAGCGTGCTGCGCACACCCTGTTCGCGGAGGACATCTTAGCCATTGCTGTCCATCATTGTTCCCTACAGTCTGGCGCCTGTTTTCAGCCCTCCACACGCTGATTGCTACTGTTTCTACCTGGCGGCTAATTGCTGCAGTGTTGTCGTACAGCCTGCCACGTCAGCAAATTGTTGCGTTTACAGGCTTCAGTTGCCGCCCTGACAGTTTTCTTTCCTGCTGCAGCCGCTGCAGTCTTTCTCACATGTAAGCTATGGTCTCCTCACAGCCACGTTTTTAGTCTTTCTCTCTCCTGTAGGCTTTTGTGCCTGTATTTTTAGTCTTTCTCTCACTTGCTGCCTGCATTTTTAGTTTTTCTCTCCTCACTGTTGTTTGCATCATATCGAGCTTCTCACTGCTGCGTTTGCTGGTGTTCGATATCCGGAGGCTGCCTTGCTATGATTTGGGATCCTTTCAGAGTACGACACTCTCTTCAGCTCATTACCCCTGCCCTGATCCTTGAGATACAGGAGTTCTAGGTTCAGTATTCATTCACTGCATAGTGTGTTTGCTGTATGATCATTGTATTATTAGTAGTCATATCATTTCATTTATTAACTATGTTCATTGTCTCTGAGTTACCCTAACCCTAACCCTAACCCTAACTGTGTTCTTTTATTAGTCTATGCTTTGTCGTACGGTTTCTGTTTATGTTTCTGTGTTAGGGTATTTTCTTAACATGGTATCACAGCCTGGTACTCTCTGAGAAACCTAGGCCTTTGATCTGAGAGCTCTTCGCAAGAAGCAAGAACAACAGTAGATTCAAATGACTTTGAACACATCAACACCGATTCAGTCTACAGAACAGCCTATGCCAAAAACCGAGCGAGAGTGGGCTGATTAGCTTGCTCCACAAAGTTCCGACATGGTGGAAGACACATCTGAGTACATGGAAGAAAAGATAGGCAAGCTGACCTTTGAAGAAAATAAACTAATCATAGCCTATCGACGAAAGAAAATTGAGCTCGACCGAAGGATTGCTCTTTAAGAAAAGCTTATGAATGAAGGTATGTATGATTTTCACTCTTCAGATGTTGTGCGTAAGTTTGATGATGTTGCGGGGCCATCGAGACCTCCATCAGGGATGGCCCCCCTCTTGGAGAGCAAGATCCGGAGTATTTTCCATTTTTTCAGACTCTTCCATCCTCTCCGGTGCAAGGTACTTTTAATTCGTCTTTTGTGCCTTCTTCTTTTACCTCTTCTGTTTTGCAATATACTGGTAGAGATCATGTGGAAGAAAGAGTCCATTCTGTTGACTATGGAAAAGGTCTTTTGAGGACCAATTCTTGTATGTTAACATACGTCGATGGGATTATAAGAAAAAGTCAGGTAGCTCTTCTTCTGCCCTTTCTTCTTTTCCGTCTACTTCATATAATGAGAATGAATTTGGTGTACCTTTCACTTCATTACATGGTGCATCATCATCTTCATAGTTTCATTTTGTCTTTAAATGATAAAAATGAACAAAAAGAATATGTATCTTATATATCTCAGTTTCAAAACCCACCCATCCCACCAGATTCTTCCGCTGCTTCACCACTTCCATTTACACCATTTACATTTCCATTTCAGACACCTCATGTCACACCGCACATCACACAGAGGGGTCATGGAAACATAGGCACATCCTTTAGGACCTCATCCTTCCCACTGCCGGGTGGTGTTCCACCTATCTCATACACACTTTCGGGATCATTGTAGCCTGGGTATCCCACTCAGTCTCTTTCAAGTGTGGATCAATTGCCTCCACAGTTTGCTTGCATGGCATTGCCAAGTGGACCTTCTGGTCATACTGCTGTGTCCTAGCCTCACTTTGGACAAGGCTACTGTATCCCAGTGTCTTCACCTACACCGGTACCTTATGGAAACATTCATGTTCCAGTGCCTCTGTATCAATCGGCACTCATTGGACACTCACAGTCTCCTGCTTACCCACCTCTTTCCCCTCCCTCTTTCTCTTATCACATACACCCACCTCCATCATCTTTTCCACCATCATTTTACACCACCTATCGGACACCTCATGGTTCTAGCTGATCTTCTATCAAGAGTGCATTTAATGACAAGACTCGTTTTAATGGGTTAAACTTTACTACTTGGTTGAATTTGATGAGACATGTCTTTGACTCACAGAACCTATGGGATCTTGTGCAAGGGTTGGAACCCCAACCCGATCCCGCTTTTGTTCCATACGAGGTCGTCCACTCATGGAAGGCTAGAAATGCCTCCGCTATTGTCGAGCTGATGTAGGGCTTAATGCCTGAGTTTCATTCTCAGCTTCAGCATTTTGACCTAGCGTCAGAGCGATGGGCACACTTGACTGACCGCTATGCGGCTTGGGATAGGACCCGTCGTATTAATCTTGACCATGAGCTTCAGCTTTTCAAAATCACTGACCGGGATGACTTGAAAGTCAAGTTGGCTGAGTATCAGCGTCTCCTCGCTGAATTCTCCACTACGGGGACTCCCAAGTCCTCTGATGATTAGGTCACATTGTTCCTAAATAAACTCCCCAAGAAATACTTCAATTTTGTGGAAGGAATAGTTTCAAAGCCTACCATGCCTCCATTCTATGAATTTGAGTGTCAGCTGTTGTGTCACGCACGGTTGTTTGATCAGTTTTATATGAATTGCTCTTCAGAGAGAGCTCTTCTTGCTCATTCTCAGAAAGGGCAACAAGGAAAGGGCAAACCAAACCAAACCTCCACTCAAAATCAAAATCAAACTCAAAAGCTAAATCAATCTGGGAATTCTCAAGGAAACTCCGAGTCACAACTTAAACCAGGGTGGCAGAATGTACCTAAAAAGAATAGGTATTGTCAATATTGTCAAAAGGCTGGCCATTTTGACGACGAGTGTCGATCAAAGGCACGAGGCACAACACCAAAACCTAAGTCTCAGACCCCCGCCTCTCAGTCGGGCAACCCTTAGCAGGGGGGGGAGGCAAGGTGATGGCAATGGGCAGTTAAGATTGGACTCACACTGCCACTGCACAGCCATCTCAGTTGACAACGTTCTCAACTCCAGAGGGCTTGTTTGACTGGTCTGCAGAGTCCCACATCGTCTCCGTAGAGACATCCGATGCGAGTCTCATTCACATTTGTGAGTGGCCTCCTGACGAGGTTACTGCAAAGGCCCACTCGTCACAGTCGAGCACTTCAGCTCCAGTTTGGATTGTGAACAGTGGAGCTACACATCACATAACTCCTATAGAGGACATTTTCCGTACCCGAGCCCTTGCAGCCGAGCGGGTCCGTGTAGAAAACAACTCCTCGGTCAAGATTCAGGCTCAAGGTT
Organism: Lygodium microphyllum; assembly: GCF_053477565.2. NCBI lineage: Eukaryota > Viridiplantae > Streptophyta > Polypodiopsida > Schizaeales > Lygodiaceae > Lygodium > Lygodium microphyllum. The sequence goes on along the minus strand of NC_141148.1, from coordinate 81,833,019 downwards.
GCGTCAGTTTTGCCACTGACAAGGGTCTGGATTTGGTTTCGCTAGACAATGTATATCATGTCTCTCAGCTTGGGATGAACTTGTTATCTGTTCAACAGCTTTGCTGGTTGGGGCGAGCAATTTTCTTTATAGCGACCACAGTCGAGGTCCTTGACTCTCATACTGGTTTAGTGATTGCTCGCGGTGAGGCACAGCCTAATGGTCTATACCACATGACTCACTTTCTCCCTGAGCTGACTATCGAGGGCTCCATCTTCCATAGCTTTTAGGCCTTAGCCACATCTCGGGAGTCTACGCACAATGAGCATCTTTGGCATTTTTGCTTAGGGCATCTTGGTTATGACTCACTTTATGAGTTGTCACGCCGTGAGCTGGTCGAGGGCCTTCCACGCTTGAAGCTAGCTCGAGATGTTTGTAAAGCCTGTCAGCTCGGGAAGCAGCACCGTACCTCATTTCCTCAGCAGTCTACACATAGAGTTGAGGAGCCTCTTCGATTGATTCACGTTGATCTTGCAGGCCAACATCCACTGCCGCTTTGAACAGCGTGCTGTACTTCTTTTTGATAGTGGATGATCATTCTCGATACATGTGGGTGTACTTCCTCAAGCATAAGCCAAATGCTTTTACATATTTTTCTACTTGGGTGCTGCTGGTTCATAACCAGATTGGTCGTCGTGTCGGTGCATGAGGAGTGATAGCGGTGGTAAGTTTATCTTCCACGAGTTTTCTGAGTTTCTACAGAAGCATGGCATTTCTCGCCAGCTCACCTCTACCAACTTCCCCTCTCAGAATGGAGTCAGAGAGCGTAGGAACCGCACAGTCATGGAAATGGCACGCTCTATATTGTTCGCAGTAGAGCTTGTGGAGCGCCTTTGGGTTGAGGCTGTTAATACTTTGGTGTACATCCTCAACCGGTGCCCAACTGCGGCTCTTCCTCAGAAGACCCCTCTTTGGCTATCGACCTGTTATTTCCCACTTCAGAGTCTTCGGGTGTCCTGCGTATACACACATGCCTGATGACAAGATAGGTAAGCTTACCACTTCGGACGAGACACGGCTAGTGGCCACGCCTCTTGATCCTACTGTCCACTTGTCGAAGGATATCCTAGGACAACCCTTCGATGCACATACCTATCATTCTGTTATAGGAAAAATTCTTTGGTTAATTCACACTAGGCTAGATTTAGCTTACTCAGTTAGCATACTCAGTCAGTATTTCACAACACCTAGGATGTCACATTGCATTGCATGTCTTCGTGTGTTGCGTTATTTGCGGTGTACTTTTTCTTATGGCTTGACATATGGTTCTGGTTTATGTTTGCAGGGGTATACTGATTCTGATTGGGCAGGAGATCGTGACACCCGGCGTTCCCATGGCGGCTACCTCTTTACCTTGGGCATGGCTCCCATTTCTTGGTCCAGCTGTAAGCAAGAGACGGTGGCGGCTTCCACGGCCGAGGCTGAGTACCGGGCTCTCTTCGATGGCACCACCGAGGCCATCTATCTGAGGAGTTTATTGGCGGCGCTTCATTTTCCATGTGACTCTTCCACAATTGTCTACTATGGCAACCAGAGTGCCACTGCCCTTGCGGGCAATTTGATCATCACACCACGGACATGGCATGTGGGAGTCTACTTTCGCTTTTTCCAAAGAGCAGGTTGAGCTAGGTACTATTCGCCTTGAGTTTGTGCCTTCATCAGATAATTTTGCAGATATCTTGACCAAAGCGGTCAACTGGCCGGTTCTTTAGTACATGCTACCCTGGATCGGCTTGGATACACCCTCTCCTACTTCTTCAGCTTGACGGGGAGAGGGTGCTTCCCTCTTGCTTTCCCTTCCAGTTTGAGAGGAGGCGGCTTCTACTCTTGATTGTGACAGTGATGATGCTTACAATTTTTAGACATTACATTGACTTATTCTTTTATATTGTATTATGGGCATTTGTAACTTCATCCATATTGTCAGGATGACCTGATTGTAAAAGGGCACTTGGACAAGTGAACAATTCCCCTGCGAGGGCACTGTCCTAGTGACACCGTTGCATAGCACATTGCATGAGCATGACATCTTGCATCTCCTTTGCATTCCCCCATGCATTGGCATTCTGTTCATGTAAATATGCATATGTGCGGATTTATCCCTTTTCGGTCTTTTGGAGTGGTCGACTCTAGGATCCACCATATTCATAGCATAACACATGGTAGTTCTCCTAGCGGCAGTTTCCCTACCCTTGCTTCCTTGTTTTGCTTGTCTTGCTAAGTTCACCATCCTCTTTTTTGCCTTTCCACATATTCACCACATGATTGGCACATACATACACTTTTTCTCATCCTTTGGTACTTATCCTAGTCAGTGCGAGGGATTGGATTGCTAGTTTTGTGCTTGACTTGGGTTTAAAACTCTCTTTATCTTTTCCTATCTGTCACTTAATCGGCCGCTGCCCCTATATTACTTATGTATTTTCAAAACATAAAAAAAAAAAAGTCCATTGATTCCATCTGCCTTTGTAGGACTTGGTAGGTCCTTGGGCAGCCGCCGAGCACCCTTGGTCCGATGCCCTGGCCTCTCTGGGGTGATCACTTGGGCTCCCTTGGTAAGATAACCATTGCCTTTATAGTCTTGGTAGGCCACTGGGTAGCCGACGTGCATCCTTTGTCCGATGCCCTGGCTGCTTTGGGATGAGACGCCTTGGGGTAAATCAAAATTTAGGTTGGCCTACTTTTCTCGCACTATTTTGGGCCTGAGAGGGGATGTTGTGCTAAGAATTGCTCTTAGCTACTTAAAGAGCCCTAAAACATGCTTATTTTAGACTTATTTTAGCCAAAACCCTAAAACGGGGAGCGGATCGAGAGAGTTAAGTGGGAGAAGATCTAAAACACTAATTTTCTATAAATTGGCAGCCAACCCTCCACTCTTCCTTGAATCTCGTTTATGCAGGTTTCAGTGTTGTCAGCGTGCTGTCCACACCCCATTCGCGGAGGACATCTCAGCCCTTGCTGTCCATCACTGTTTCCTATGGTCTGGCGTCTGTTTCCAGCCCTCCACACGCTGATTGCTGCTATTTCTGCTTGGCGACTGACTGTTGATCATCTGCATTGCTTTCGTACAGCTTGCTACGCCAGCAAACTGTTGCGCTTGCAGGCTCGAGCTGTCGCTCTGACAGTTTTCTCTCTCCTACTGCAGTCGCTGCAGTCTTTCTCTCACCTATCAGCTGTCGTCTGCAGTTTTCTCTCTCCTCACAGCTACATTTTTAGTCTTTCTCTCTCTTGTAGGCTGTCCTGCTTGCGTTTTTAGTTTTTCTCTCACCTGCTGCCATCGTTTTTAGTTTCTCTCTCTCCTCACCGTTGTCTGCATCAGACCCAGCTTTTCACTGTTGCGTTTGCTGGTGTTCGACATCCGGAGGTTGCCTTGCTGTGATTCAGGATCCGTTCGGAGTATGACACACTCTCCAGCTCTGATTCTTTAGATACAGGAGTTCGAGGTTCAATATTTATTCATTGCATAGTGTGTTTGCTGCATGAGCATCGTATTATTAGTAGTCATATCATTTCATTTATTAATTGTGTTCATTGTCTCTGAGTTACTCTAACCCTAACCATAACTGTGTTCTTTTATTAGTTTGTGCTTTGTCGTACGGTTTCTATTTATGCTTCTGTGTTAGGGTATTTTCTTTACAAGCTCTTCCTCAAAAGAAGTTGCAAAGGCGAATGTTGCATCTAGTGTGGTTATTGAAGAGCTTCCTGACACTAAAGAGGTACTTGTTGCAGCCTCATGCACTAATGTAAGCGTTATGGCAGGAGCAGGTGATATGCACATCACCAAAAATGATGTAATCGATGCTTTACTTTCAGCTCATGATGGGTTGTCACAATCATGGATGGTGGACAGCGGTGCCTCTTTTCATGTTACCCCCTCTTTGGAGTCATTTTCTGAATACACTGCAGGTTGCCTAGGCAAGGTTTACTTGGGTAATAACTATGCATGTGAGATAGAGGGTGTTGGCACCATTCACTTGACCCTTGAAAATGACCAAGAGCTGAATTTGCAGGATGTCAGATTTGTACCTAGCATAAAGAAAAGTCTACTATTAGTTGGGCAGCTTGATGCTAGAGGGTATTTTACTACCTTTGGTGGTGGATCTTGGAAGGTCCATAAGGGCTCTATGCTGATTGTTAAAGGTAGCAAAAGGGGGACTTTATATTACTTGCATTGTAAAGCATTACCTGGCAAGTTCTTGGTTGTGGCTGAAGTCCATTCACAGATGGAGCTTTGGCACAAAAGACTTGGTCATATGAGCCAGCAAGGCCTTCAAGTTCTCTCCTCTTTAGGTATATTTGATGTAAAAGGCTCTGGTTTTGAATTTTGTAATGATTGCTTATATGGAAAACATGTGAAGTCTCCTTATTACTCTGGTGTCGTTAAGAAGTCTAGTGCTCTTGACTTAGTACACTCTGATATGTACATTGTACTTGTTAATTCGTATGGGGGTGCACGGCACTTTGTTACTTTCATTGATGATTTCAATAGAAGTCACGGGTGTATGCACTTAAGAGCAAAAAGGAAGTGTTGAATGCTTTTAAAAGGTTTCATGCTTTTGTTACCACACAGAAAGGGCTTAAGTTGAAAGTCATAAGAACAGATAATAGAGTTGAGTATGTCTCAAATGAATTTAATAAGTTTTGTGAGATGCATGGCATTAAGAGGGAGTTGATAGCCCCTTATAATCCTGCATCAAACGACATGGTTGAAAGATATAATCGCACACTTTGTGAGAGAGTTAGATGCATGCTGTCCACAACTAATCTCCCGCAGTAGTTTTGGGGAGAGGCTCTTAAAATTGTAGTTCATTTATGCAATCGCTCTTTCAATAATGCATTGAAAAACGGTATTCTTGAAGAGGTTTGGTCTAGCAAACCTGCTTCATATGACCATTTCCGTGTCTTTGGTTGTGATGCCTTTGTGCATGTACTTGTAGAACAGAGGACTAAACTAGACATGAAATCCATCAAGGGCATCTTTATGGGATATGGAGATGAGGGAGAGATGGGTTAAAGAGTTTGGCTTCCTCAGGGCAGGAAGATAGTACGTAGCCAAGATGTAGTATTTAATGAGGCAAAGTTGCCGAAAAATGCTACACATGGTGATCTTGACAAAAAGAAGGTCAAATTTCAGCATGAACTGCCAGCCATTGAGCAGCCATTAGCTGAAAGTTCTGTCCCTTTTGATGCTGAAAATGAGCAACAACCTATTGTGCTACAACCAGAAGATCATGGACAGCACGTAGATGCACAGGATGAAATAGGACAGCAAGAAGAACATACTGACAACAGATTACAGCAGCAAGAAAATGCTGAAAATCAGCCACCTGGTGATGGTGTGCACATTCCTCAGGATGTAGGCCCACTGCTCGATAATACAGATCATTGGGTAAGAAGGTTTACATGTGTCAGAAGGCAGCCACAGAGATTTCAGCCATCTTTGGATTGCATTTTGTTGACTGATGAGGGTGAGCCTTTGACATTTAAAGAGGCACAGTAATGTGAAAACAAGAGAAAGTGGGAGCTTGCTATGCAAGAAGAGATGAAGTCTCTATATGCAAATAACACATGGGAGCTTGTACCTTTGCCCAAGGATAGGAAAGCTATTCCTAATAAATGGGTTTACAAAGTGAAATGTATTGATGGGAAGCCCAAGTACAAGGCATGGCTGGTTGCTGAGGGCTATACGCAGAAGGAAGGCATAGACTTCCGGGAGGTCTTTTCACCAGTGGTGAAGATGACTATGCTCCGTGTTTTGTTTGCTCTCATTGCATCCTTGGATTTAGAGTTGGATCAGATGGATGTGGAGACTGCTTTTCTTCATGGTGACTTGGATGAAGAGCTTTACATGAAGCAGCCAGAAGGATTTGCTATTCCAGGAAAAGAGCATTTGGTTTATAAGCTGAAATGCAGCTTATATGGGCTGAAACAAGCTCCTAGACAATGGTACAAAAAATTTGATACCTTTATGCTCAGCCATGGATTTAAACGCAGTCATGCAGATCGTTGCGTATACACTAAAAAGGCTGATGATGGAAGCCTTATTGTGCTGGTTTTATATGTGAATGACATGCTGATTGTAGGACAGCATAAGAGTACTTTGAATGCTCTTAAAAGGCAGCTGAATTCAGCCTTCTCCATGAAAGATTTGGGGATAGCTGAACACATTTTGGGTATGCGCATTAAAAGAGACAGAGTGCGGTGTTTGTTGTTTCTCTCACAGGACAAGTACATCAGCAAAGTACTTGATAGGTTTAATATGGCTGATGCTAAGCCTATTGGTGTGCATTTACCGCCACATGCAAAGCTGATTGCCCTAAGGATGATGCAGTTGCTAGTGCCATGAAGGGTATACCTTATGCATTAGCTTGTGGATCTTTGATGTATGCCATGGTTGCAACTCACCCTGACATTGCTCATGCAGTGGGAGTTGTTAGTAGATTCATGTCTAACCCTGGCAAGCCACATTGGGAAGCAGTGAAATGTATCTTTAGATACTTGAAAGGTACACAAGAAAAGTGTATATGCTATGGAAAGGGTACACTAAAGTTGCAAGGATTTTGTGATTCGGACATGGCGGGAGATCTTGATACTAGGAAATCTACCAGTGGGTATGTTTTTACTTTGGGTGGTGGGGCTATCTCTTGGTGTTCAAGATTGCAGAAAATTGTGGCACTGAGTACTATAGAAGCTGAATATATTTCAGCCATAGAAGCTTCTAAGGAAGCTATTTGGCTTGGCCGTTTGGTCAAGGATTTTGGTCTTTCTTTACGTACTCCAGTGCTTGGTTGTGATAGCCAGAGTATAGTATGTCTGTCTAAGAATGCCATGTTCCATGCACGTACCAAACACATAGATGTTCGGTACCACTTCATTCGACAGGTCTTGGATGATGGTCTTGTCACACCGACTAAGGTCAAAACCCAAGATAACCTTGCAGATGTTCTCACTAAGTATCTTACCAGCATGAGCATTGCATTCGTTTAGTGGGAGTTGGTTAGCTTAAAGGTACCACTTCGGGCCTTTAAGTGGAAGGTTGTTGGGTGTAAAGTCCCTTCGTCTTCCTGTATATAGTCATATGGGTGTGAACACACCCTTATTGTACCCTAACATATAAATACATTCTTTCATTCTTTGTGTACCATCACAATCTGGTACACCTATCTCTACGTTCACTCTCTCTAACTCTCAACTCTGTTGCTTGCACCTCTATCTTGCACTCCATTGCACACTCTCTCCCCTTCATATGTAATTTCCATACTTTCTCAATAACTTCCAGCAAAATTAGCCATTGGAGGTGTAGATTTTTGACTAATCTCTACTGTGTTACAATAAAAATTAGGGTTTGATAGCCACCTAAGGAAGCATGCTAAAAAATGAAGCCCTAGGGACTTGAATTTCAGCCATTGAAATTGGGGCAATTTGAGAAAATTCAAGTGGCCATTTAGCTAGCGGATGTTTGGGGTTGAATTTGTCACCTCACCCAAGGAGAAGGTTGAAGGCCAATCTCCAAGCAAACCAAGGGGCCAATTGGTTTGAAGGCCTGCTGGTCATTCTTGACAGTAAGAGGCAAATGGAGAGTGAATGAGATTCAAGGAATCTCAATGTATTTCATCCAGATTGCAATACAAGTTAAAGAAATATAGCATGTTGGGAATAAAGGCTCTCGTGTCTTTTAAATGTGCTCAGGTGTGAACACACCCTTAGCACTTGTACTTGCATATATATATATATATATATATATATATATATATATATATATATATATATATATATATATATATATATATATATATATCTAAAAACCTAAATAGATACACTCGTCATTGTACCCACAAATTGTGTTCACTCTCATCGCTACTCTACACTCTCTTTCTCTGTCTCTCTGCTGTTGTGTATAAGCATTGGGTATCTCGATCTTTGTGCCTCGAAGTGCATGCTTCTCGAGACGAAGTAGACGGCAGGTGTTGCAGGAGTCTCAGGTGGACTCGACGAGCAGCAATCGACATTTGACAGGTGCAAAGAGTAGTCGAGTGAAAGACCAGCGGGCATCTGCTAGTGTGCGACCAGAAGTGACGGCAGTCAGATAGGACCAACGCGGCGGTCAGGCAATTGTCGACAGGTCGCAGTCCAGGTGGGATGTTTGACGGATAGTCTGATTTGCAAGTTTGACGGGCTACAGACGATCAGTCATTGTAGGCGACCAGGCGACAACCATGCGATTGCACGGCGACTCTAGCACAGCAGCTGGCGGGATTCTCGTGGCGCGAACGGGGGGTGTCAGCCCTGACGGGTTAATAGACCCATCATCCAACCTTTTTTTTTCTCTTCAAAATTTTTGAAATTCCTCTTCCACTACCGGGGTTCGCGTGCGCAAGCACAAAAGGTCAGATTTGTGCAACCTTGGCCTAGAAATTTGGGGCTTCTCTAGACTGAGTACTGTTCATGCAAAATTGAGACATCTGTGTCAGAAATTGCAGACATTGTGTGCATTTCAATTGGGGATTTCACCAAAATTATTGAAATTTTTCTCATCTGAGTGAGATTTCTCAACATTGGATACATAAAATTTGGGGCTTTTACTGTATTGGTGAAATTTTGTTCAGCCGAGTTAGATTGGCTGACATTGGTGCACATTTGGACCTGAGAAATTTTGGGCTTTTGCAAAATCTTAAAACTTAGTGCAGAGGACAGCCCTACATGATACATTTGATGATGAGAAGGCTGAAATGTCCAAGATACCTTACGCTTCAGCTGTTGGCAATTTGATGTATGCTATGGTTGCTACACGTCCTGACATTGCCTTTGCAGTGGGTGTGGTTAGCAAATACATGGCAAACCCTGGTAAAAAGCATTGAGAAGCAGTGAAAGGTATTATGAGATACCTCAAAGGCACAAAGGAGTTGTGCATCTGCTTTGGAAAGCAGAAGACATTTGTTGTTGGCTTTACGGATGCAGACTATGTTGGTCATGTGGATTGCAGAAAGTCCACTTCTGGGTATGTGTTTACCTTCACAGGAGGAGCAGTCTCTTGGATCTCCAGGCTACAAAAGCGCGTTGCATTGTCTACTACAGAGGCAAAGTATGTGGCTGCCACTGAGGCATGGAAGGAGGCTTTATGGCTTTCATGTTTGGTGGGAGAGCTTCGCATTACAGAGTTACTTGTTCTCCATTGTGATAGTCAGAGTGCTATCATGCTTGCACAGAATTCCGTCTTTCATACAAATACGAAGCACATACAGGTGAAGTACCACTTCATTAGAGGTGTACTTGACAGGAAGAGCATTGAGCTTGTCAAAGTGCATACAGATGATAATCCTGCAGACCTTCTCACAAAGGGTTTTTTAGCAGAGCGGTTTGTTCACTGCCGATAGATGATGGGAGTTAGATAGATATATGTATTTCAGCTTTGTACATACCTAGACTTAGCTAATTCTTTTCTCCTCTTAAGGCACATTGCCTTTAGGTGGGAGGTTGTTGGGAATAAAGGCCCTCGTTCCTTTTAAATGTGCTCGGGTATGAACACACCCTTAGCACTTGTACTTGCATATATATATATATATATATATATATATATATATATATATATATATATATATATATATATATATATATATATATAAAACTAAATAGGTACACTCGTCATTGTACCTACAAATCGTGTTCACTCTCATTGCTACTCTACGCTCTCCTTTTCTCTGTCTCTCTGTTGCTGTGTATAAGCACTGTGTGTCTCAATCCCCGCTCCTCGGAGCTCAACATAGCAAGGGGCCCATTTTGGGGCTAACCGGCTGTCCATTGTCCAAGATTGAGATTATGCATTTCAGTTTTATGTAATTAATTATTTGCTGTAATTGTTGATTAATCAGGTCATGATCACCCTCTCCAAGAAGGAAGGCTGGTTTCACAATCAATGGAAACATCATTCTTGTTTAGATGATCCTACAACCTTTGAATATGCCAAGGTAACTTACCTTATGTCTAAATGAAACCGGTCCCAATATTTATGAGGCAAGAGAAGCCCCCTTGAACATCCTCGTATCCACATGTTGGGCCTCTGTCTATGGCCCAAGCTATAGTCCCCCAAGTTGTGACCATATTCTTTGCTGTGGCATGTGCAGTGGCCTGTAAAAGATTATCTTGAGGGCTCTCCTCCATACCTCTTGGGTTGTGGGACAATACCATAAGCAGTCTTTGTGGTTCCTTTGATTCACACATCTTGAACACGAGGTGTATAACGTTGGGTCTCATATAATTTTGAATCACTCAAAGATATCCTTCATAGATATGATGTAGAATGTGTTGGGTCTCATAGGTCATTTTGGCCTCTCCCATTTTTTTCTCCCCTTGGGGATGGCCACCAAAGGGGGGGGGGTAATCCAACACAACAACTCCTTCCCATGTTGGTGGGACCAAAGCCTTTGTGGTTGGATGTTTGGTTCTCTTTACAAAGTTCCTTAGGGTCAGGTTCACAGATCTGTCATCTACTTTCAAGATTTTGTGATTTTGGCCCAAATGACAATCAGAACAAGGACAAGGTAAGTACACAACAAGAAATGTACCTGAATTTCTCATTTAGTGACTTCTGAGGTGGCATTCTGTTTAACTTGTTTCATTGCTTCCAATCTTATGGTCATGCTGTCAAAGCACGAACAAAGGTTATGTGTCTGTTTGTCAAATGCTATCCGAGTGATTACCAACATTTTCCAACCACAGCAATGCACAATTATTAACATCAGCAACAAAAGTCCTAGTCACAAATCTATTGTCCCTATGTGCATCACTCGTATTGTGCAGCATATGCCCATATGCCCATAATACTTGTGCAGTATAGGCCAAAGGAGTAGCTCGACAAAGCTCTTATTGATGTGTGTAGTTGCTTAGCGATATGCATTTGGAGGAGGCATAGAATGTGTTTATGCAAATACTTTGTTACCTGTTTTATCTTATAAAAAGGTACATTTGCAGCACTTTATGTTTAGTCCCGGTATTTTCAAAAGATGACGTACTAGCGAGACAATAGGGTTTGCGAGGAGGAACACGGAGTGAACTCGGCAAACATAGAGAAGAGAAGAGAAGAGAGAAGAAACTTTGATGAATGGAATGATGAAGTTTTGAATCATGGATTGAATGTGATACAAGGGAACAAGGGTGCCATAGCACAAGAAAGATGATGAAAACAGCCACGAACCACGAAACGCAATGTCCTCCTAAAGGGGTGTGAGGGCAATGGAGAGGTTAGAGAGAAGAGGTGACGGATTGAATGAATTATCCGTAAAGAATAAGAGAGAGTGGCCTATAAATAGGCACAATCAGTCTAGGGTGGCGCCTCTTTTTGGGGCTGCAAACCCTAAACACAAAACGCAGAAACGCAAACTGTGGATGAAGGGTGTCACCAGGCGGTGATACTTTTTACAGTTGCTTTTCTTATTTATTTATATAAATATTTTATTTTTCTTTTCTTTTGTTGCTTTTGTTTTTTACCCCCAAAGTTCTCTTGGAATAACCGGGATCTTTGCATGGCCAGAAGAGGCAGCCATTGGGACAAATTGGACTAATGGTTTGTCTGAGCCTTATGACCAGCTCCATATTGAATGGGCACTGAAGAATAGAATGCCAGTGGTTTGGGACTGTGTGCTTAGGCATTGGAGATGGTGCAGGACAATGAGTCTAGCCAAGATAGAAGATGCACATGTGAGAATGCCCACGGAATAAAAGTCACTGTAACCGAGCCACATTACACTTTTGATATGGTTGTAATGATAAAAGTTGCATAGAACAACCTGAGGAATGCAGGGGTCACCATCCCTAAAATTTAGGGAGTTACTATTTTTGGACCCTAGAATCTGTTTGTGTCATTGTCTTCGTTTTTACACGAGGATTAATTCTCTGGTCTGTGCCGAGGTCAAATTTTGCACTGATCATGGAGAATTTTAGACCGGAAGGTTTAAATGGGAAAATTGTTACATGTATGCCATGTGGCACAAATTCCCAGAAGAGAGAGAGAGAGAGCATTAAAACAAAACGTAATAGGCATAAGGGGTAGATGGGGGAGTGAAGTTTTGAGGAGCTGAGGGTAGATTGCTGCAAGAAAACCAGCCATGGAGAGTACTTCTACGTCTCTGACTTAAGCACGGAGGTAGAGCTTGCTCCCTCCTCTGATCACCTCTCTCTCAATTCTCAGAAGAAATGCTTTGCATGATGGATCGATTCCATCTAAGGTACAATTCTGTGTTTTTTTCTGAACATACTGAATTGTAAGAACAGTGAACTCTATTCAGGCTGAATAAGAACAGTGAACTCTGCACATGCTGAATCGTAAGGACAGTGAACTCTGCTCATGCTGAATCAGAACAGTGAACTCTGCTCATGCTGAATCGTAAGAACAGTGAACTCTGTTCATGCTGAATAAGAACAGTGAACTCTGCACATGCTGAATCGTAAGAACAGCAAACTTTGCTCATGCTCAATAAGAACAGTGAACTCCGCACATGCTGAACAGTAAGAAGAGTGTGTTGGACAGTAAGAAGAGTGAATTCTGCACATGCTGGACAGTAAGAACAGTGAATTCTGCACATGCTAGTGGGACAGTAAGGGATGTTGATCTGGACATGCTGTAATGTTCCTATGCAGCTGGGATTTACTAAGAAGAGATGAAAACCAACTGTTCACAGGTTATGTATTTTGGAACATTACCATTTTTGTAAATTTCTATCTTTTAAGTGATAAAGAAATATTGAGAGGGGCGCCGGTCTTCGAGGGCAATCTGGTGTTGAGCGATGGAGAGAGGTCTCTGTTTATGTGTGTGTATGTAAAGTCCAGGTGTTAATTGAAGGAACTACCGCTTGATGTGAGTCATAGACCGGCTCCATGGTTCCATGCCTGAGATTTGAATTCTTTTCAGTAAGAATTTAAGCTCGGACAGTTTTGGATGAAAAGGCCATACACACAGGTTTTACAGAGATTACAGGACGAGAGAGATTATAGACATGGATAAAGGTAAAGGAAAACTCCCCCATGAAGAAGAGAGTTCTTCTTCTGCTCATAGACACCGAAGAGAGAGTATTGGTGCACAGGTGTCAGCACCTTCTAGAACCGAGATTGAACCACATGATGAGGAGCAAGAATAGGAGGACATCTCTTGCTCATAAACATGTAATTGACGCTCCTTGTCATTAAGCTTTTGGCTCTCATAAGCTATGACTCCATGATATTGACATAAAATAGCCCCAATTCCTCTTCCGCTAGCATTTGCTCCAAGTCCAAGGTAAATTTGCCAAGTGTTTTCAGCCAATTACAACCAATGAAAATGTCAATAGGCTCCATATCCAAAGTGATCAAATCCACTTTTATTGTGCAAGAGGGCGATAACTCAATTGAGGTACATGGACACACTTCTTTACTAGACTCATATTCACCGTTGGCAACTTGTATCCTCAAGGAAGAATCCATATCAATGGGTAGCAACTTCTGCCCATTCAAAGATTTGGTGTTGACGAAGCTATGAGTGCCGCCCGTATCCACTAGAATATGTGCAACCTTGCCATTAATGAAACCTTTGAGTCTAAGTGTATTTTCCCCTTTGCAATCGGTCCATGCATCATGTGAGATGGTATACAAGGAAACATGAGAATCATGATTACCACCTGGATCAAAAGGAAATCCATCCATGGGATCATAGAATTCTTCGTTGGTGGCATGCTCCTCCTCATGAATCTCTTCAACCATTGGGTATGCATCAACATGCAGTAAATTTCCCTCTTGATCTTCTTCTTCTTCAACTTTCACTTCCTGAGTGATCACCATGTTGATTTTTGAGTTCTTAGCTTTACACTTCAGCTTATGATCTTGTGACCACTTCTCCCCACACTTGAAGCATAATCCTTTTGCATGCATTTCCCGAAGTTTGTCGTGAGGAAGGAAGTTGCTGTTAGAACTGTTTTGGGGCAGTTTACGAGCATTTTCAGCTCTTGAAAAAGTATTTCTTTGCTCAGCCACATTTTTGAAAGTTTGCCCCTGTTTTGGTACAAAATTTCCACTCTGTTTAGAGGCATAAACAGTGGGAAATGTTGGTACTTTGCTGTTGTGACTGGAGCTCGTGCAAACTTTATCTCACCAGGATCGACAGCTAAATTGGATATACGTCTCGAGGAAATTAGACTAGTTGGACAAGCTGATTTGGCATGCCCCGGACATACTGAACCTATCACCCCCATTCTTAGCAAACTTCGTATGCATATTCAGAGCTATGTGGACATAGAGGAGTTCCATATTATGCCTCTAGAGGGCTGTGATATTCTGTTGGGTATCCCATGGTGCCACAGGAAGCATGCTATCTTGGATACTTACAATAGAATGATTACTCTTGTACATAGGAGCAAGACTCATGTGTTAGATGTGAAGCTTAAAGGAGAGTCTATCCCAAATGTTTCTGCTTCTGCAATTACTTGTGTAATGAAAAATCATATTTCTGCGTACTTGGTTTTTGCAAAGCAAGTTAATGAAGTTGACAGTAATGTGTCTGTATTAGATGAAAGTAGAAGAGCTTTCTTGGATAAATTTAGTGATTGTTTCTCAGATTCGTTACCAGGAGAGTTACCCCCTGAGAGACCTGAAGATCATACCATAGATCTTATTCTAGGGACTAGTCCGCCCAATAGGCCACCGTACAGGATCAGTGCAGTGCAACAGAAAGAGATTATGACACAGGTTAATGAGCTTTTAGAGAAAGGACTAATTCAGCCCAGTAGTTCTCCGTTTTGTTCACCTGTGTTGCTAGTTCAAAAAAATGACGGCTCTTGGTGAATGTGTATTGACTACAGAGCCTTGAATAAGAACACGATCAAGAATAGGTTTCCGATTCCGAGGATAGATGACATTCTTGATCGATTACAGGGAGCAAGAATGTTTAGCAGGATAGATTTAAAAAGTGGATATCATCAGATCAGAATCAAGCCAGAGAATATCCATAAGACTGCTTTTAGAACGACATTTGGTCTCTATGAATTTTTAGTCATGCTGTTTGGATTGACCAATGCTCCTGCTACGTTTAACAGGATGATGGATAGAATTTTCCGCCCTTATCGAGGTTTCGTTGGCATATTCTTTGATGATATGATTATCTTTTCAAAGAATCAAGAGGAGCATAGAAAACATCTAGTTGCAGTCTTTAATGAGCTTAAGCGTAATAGAGTGCTCATTAATGGTAAGAAGAGTGAATTCTGTTTGGAAGAGATTCACTTCCTTGGGCACATAGTTTCTAAAGATGGTGTGAAGATGGATCCTGCAAAGATAGAAGCAATTCTCTCTTGGCCAGATTTGAAAACTGTTCATGATGTCCGCAGGTTTCTTGGCCTATGCTCTTACTACAGAAGATTTGTAAGATAGTTTGCAGAGATCGCTTCTCCTTTACATACACTTGAAAAGAAGAATGTCAAATGGCAATGGACTGACAAAGAGAAACCAACATTTAGATGTTTGAAGGGGAAAATGACTACAGATCCAGTACTTATTTTGCCAGATTTGTCCAAGCCATTTGTAGTGCAGTGTGATGCTGCATGTGGAAACAACATTGGTGCTGTATTAATGCAGAATGGCCGAGTTGTGGCATACGAGAGTAGAGTACTTTCTGTCACTCATTGAAAGGACTTACCAAATTTATGAAAAAGAATTATTGGCTGTGATCCATGCACTCTCTAGTTGGAAGCACTATTTGCTTGGTGCTGATTTTGTAGTGCAAACGGATCATCAAACACTTAGATACTTTCTCACACAGGCTAAATTGTCAGAGAAACACATGCGTTGGGCAAATTTCCTATCTATGTTTCATTTTCAGATAGTGCATGTGGAAGGCAAGAAGAATGTAGTTGCAGATGCTTTATTTCGCAAACCACATGTGTCAACTGTTTCAATTTCTTATCACCATGAATTGGATGATTTGAAAGAGCAGTATGCTGATGACAAAGATTTCTTGGAAATCTATGAACAATTGATCAATGGCCAACATCATGATCATTATGTGTTCAAGGAAGACTTTATCATGATGCATGGAAGACTATGCATTACAAAATAGCTAAGGCCAAAAGTTTTATTAGAAAGTGATGCTCCACCGTATGCAGGACATCGTGGTATTGATGCTACAGTCAAAGTGGTAGAGACTTTCTTCTATTGGCCAGCCTTGAGATCTAATGTTAATGCATATGTCAGATCTTGCCTTGTATACCAAAAGGTCAAATTTGATAGGCAGAAGGCAGTAGGGTTATTGCAACCATTGCGTATTCTAGCAAGGCCATGGGAAAGTATTGCCATGGATTTCATTTTTGATCTTCCAAGAACTTATTCAAGGAATGATGGAATTTGGACTATCATTTGCAGATTCAGCAAACAGGCACATTTTATTCTTGTAAGAAAAAAGGTTAAGTCAAAACACATGGTAAATATATTTATGGATAATATCTTCAAGTACCATGGAATGCCACGGTCAATTGTCAGTGATAGAGACTCAAGAATGACTAGCTTGTTTTGGAAAGCATTGTTTGAAAACATGGGGACTACGCTGAAATTTTCATCTTCTTTCCATTCACAAACTGGACAGTATGGAGAAGGAAATTCAACTGTTTTAGATTTACTGAAATGTTATGTTTCAGATCATAATACTTCTTGGGAACACTACTTGCCATTGGTTGAGTATGCATACAATAATAGAGTGCACTCATCTACTGGCAAAGCACCTTTTGAGATTATGGAAGGTGGAAAGAAACTGCCTCCCATTTTGCAGACAAAGAATAACATCTTTGAAGCAGATCGTCATGTAAAAGATTGGGAAGAAGCATATAAAAAGGTCAAGTATGCCCTAGAAAAGTCACAAGCTAAACAGAAAAGAGCTGCTGATAGTCATCGTCGGGAGCTCTTGTTCAAAAAGGATGATTGGGTCTTATTGCGTGTTGAAAAGGCACGTTTGAGAAAACAGAAGAGCAAGGAACGTTTGTTTTCAAAGTTGAGTATGCGTTATTGTGGCCCTTTTCAAGTCTCAGAGAAGATCAATGACGTAGCATATAGGCTGAAATGTCAGAGAATTGGAAAATTCATAATGCATTCCATGTGAGGATATTGAGGCCTTTTATTGGTGAAGTGCCAGAAGATTTGGTTCAAGAGGAACAGCGTGAAGTAGAGGAATTAGATGAGATTCTAGTTTCTGAGCAGATCCTGGCACATAAGGATAGGAAAGTGAAAGGTAGAGTTATAAGAAGATTTCTGGTGAAGTTCAAGAACTATTCATCAATGGATGCCAAATGGATGGAAGAGGCAGAATTGGTAGATTCGTCTCAATTATTGCAAATTTATTGAGCAGCTTTCTTACTGGAATCCACAGTGACTTAGAATGCTTTTTGAAGCAATGTACATTCTCTATTGTATAGTTGAATATTGTATCTCATTGAATAATGCATAATGTATGGCTTACATTTAGCATTAACATGTGTATCATTGAATGAAATCCCAGTGCTTTGAAGTTGTATTTGTTACACTTCAGTTGAATGAATATGCATGTTGTGACACTAATAGTTCGCGCATACGTGCTATTGCTCTGTGTTGCATCCGGAAACATGTATATTAGAAGGGCTCCTAATAATCATAGTTGGATACAGGATGTAATTCTCCTTCTATGTGAGACTTGAACTTGCGATGACACAAATGGTAGTGAGGAAACTCGTACCATCACCCTGTGCCATTTGTTAGCAAGTGATACATGCGATGACACTAATAACATGGAGAATCTTGTTATCGCCTTGTGTCATTTGTTAGCATGTGTGGCATGCAATCAAGGTCGCTTGCTTCTATCAAGAGGGGGATATGTCACTAGGTGGTGATACTTTTTACAGTTGCTTTTCTTATTTATTTATATAAATATTTTATTTTTCTTTTCTTTTGTTGCTTTCGCTTTTTACCCCCAGAGTTCTCTTGGAATAACCGGGATCTTTGCATGGCCAGAAGAGGCAGCCATTGGGACAAATTGGACTAATGGTTTGTCTGAGCCTTATGACCAGCTCCATATTGAATGGGCATTGAAGAATAGAATGCCAGTGGTTTGGGACTGTGTGCTTAGGCACTGGAGATGGTGCAGGACAATGAGTCTAGCCAAGATAGAAGATGCACATGTGAGAATGCTCACGGAATAAAAGTCACTGTAACCGAGCCACATTACACTTTTGATATGGTTGTAATGATAAAAGTTACATAGAATAACCTGAGGAATGCAGGGGTCACCATCCCTAAAATTTAGGGAGTTACTATTTTTGGACCCTAGAATTTGTTCGTGTCATTGTCTTCGTTTTTACACGAGGATTAATTCTCTGGTCTGTGCCGAGGTCAAATTTTGCACTGATCATGGAGAATTTTAGACCAGAAGGTTTAAACGGGAAAATTGTTACATGTATGCCATGTGGCACAAATTCCCAAAAGAGAGAGAGAGAGAGAGCATTAAAACAGAACGTAATGGACATAAGGGGCAGATGGGAGAATGAAGTTTTGAGGAGCCTAGGGCAGATTGCTACAAGAAAACCAGCCATGGAGAGTACTTCTACGTCTCTGACTCAAGCACAGAGGTAGAGCTTGCTCCCTCCTCTGATCACCTCTCTCTCAATTCTCAGAAGAAATGCTTTGCATGATGGATTGATTCCATCGAAGGTACAATTTTGTGTTTTTTTCTGCACATGCTGAATCATAAGAACAGTGAACTCTGTTCAGGCTGAATAGAACAGTGAACTCTGCACATGCTGAATCGTAAGAACTATGAACTCTGCACATGCTGAATTGTAAGGAGAGTGAACTCTGCTCATGCTGAATAAGAACAGTGAACTCTGTTCATGCTGAATCAGAACAGTGAACTTTGCACATGCTGAATAAGAACAGTGAACTCTGTTCATGCTGAATAAGAACAATGAACTCTGCTCATGTTGAATAAGAACAGTGAACTCTGCACATGCTGGACAGTAAGAACAGTGAATTCTGCACATGCTGGACAGTAAGGGATGTTGATTTGGACATGCTGTGCTGTTCCTATGAAGCTGGGATTTACTTAGAAGAGATGAAAACCAATTGTTCACAGGTTATGTATTTTGGAACATTACCATTTTTGTAATTTTCTATATTTTAATTGATAAAGAAATACTGAGAGGGGCGCCGGTCTTCGGAGCCAATCTGGTGTTGAGCGAGGGAGAGAGGTCTTTGTTTATGTGTGCGTATGTAAAGTCCAGGTGTTCATTGAAGGAACTACCGCTTTATGTGAGTCATAGACCGGTTCCAAAGGGTTTCTCAACACCCCCTCTCAGGCCCAAAAAGGGGAAGAAGAGAAGAGTGAGGTGGAGATGGAATGCTACATGCCGAAGAATGCTCATGCAGCAGGTGCCACTTGGACAGTGTCCCTTGTGGGAAAATTGTTCACTTGCCCAAGCGTCCTAGTACAAAGATAATGAGAACATGCAATGCATAGGAGGAATGTCGGACTTTGTGTTGTGCCGAGAACCATAAGGATATGCCCGTACTCGATCTCGAGAGTTGGCTCCATGCTGACCAAGTGACCAAGGCAAGAAGAAGAGGAGAAAGAAGATGTAGAGGATCCCTAAGATCCAAGATTTCCACCTGAAAGGTAACCTGCAGTAAAGAACAATAGATGCATCCATGCAAGAAAGAATACGAAGGCCTCATCACCAAGTCACGGGTGAAACTCCCAGGCCCCGATCTAGGTAGATCCTCGAGATCCTGGGTATCAATAGGTGAGATGACTGTTGGAAGGAAGCCACCCTATCCAAGGGTAGAAGAAGAAGGTAAAAGGCCTCCGCCAAGGTGTGTGAAGGATTGAACGGTGGGTGGGAATCCCCTTTGAAACTGGAGGAATAGGAGCCCTCTGAAGTCGCAGTAGATGTAGATGCTCCCTTGGAGGGCAAAGAAAGATCAACCCCCTTTGAATCCCCCTCTGAGGTAGATTGGGAATCCAAAAACTCATGGATCACAGACTCCGAAATGTCTGAGGATGAAGGAAGTGCCACTGGTCGTGCCGAAGAAGGTATTTGGGGTGGTGAAGAACTCCTAGAGGTGGCCTCTCGAACCTGAGTAGATGAGGGTGAAGGGTGGGGTGTAGACTTAGCAATGAGGTGGCAATAGTCGTGGCTTCTCAATGGAGTGGACTGGGAAGCCGAAGAAGAGAAAGGAGTTGAGCAAACACTCTCTCTCGAAGGGGATTGACAAGGAGACGATATCAAACAATCATTGTCTCTCGATGGAGCGGATTGCAGAACCGCGGGCCATGGTAGCCACTATACCTGAAAATAGGTGGGAAAAGACTGCCGCTAGCATTGTGACAATCTCCAGGAGGTCGTAGCGCCAATCGATCCTCCATGTGATCGAAAGGACTTAGTTCGCATCGGATGCATCTTATTGTCTTGAGTACAGTACTTTGATAGCCGATGCAGAATGATCTCTGTGGCCTAGAAAGGAGAGGTGGCACAGGAAGTGCTAGGTGGAGACGCATATACTTTGGGGGGGTGGGGAGCAAAGGTCGAAGTTAGCAAGCATCGGTGGTGTGTTTGGTGATGCCACAATAGGAGCACCCAATAGTCTGGTCATCTGTTGGTAAAGAAGCCATGGGTACTAGTGTGCCTTGCTGAAGAAGGAAGAGGTGGAAGAGGTCAGTCGCGAACCATGAACCACAATGTCCGTCTCAAGGGATGTGAGGGCAGTGTGAAGCACGAACCGCAATGTCCGCCGCAAGGGGTGGAGGGCAGTGGAAGGGCTAGAGGTGAGTTGCCAGTGGGAGGAGGATACTACCAGCAGTAAGAGGTTGCAACCAATAGAAAAACACAGGTGAGGAGAGAGAAAGACTAAAAATGCTGGTTGCAGGAGAGAAAACAACAAATACAAGTGAGGAGAGAGAAAGACTAAAAACGTAGGTGAGGAGAGAGAAAGACTAGAAATGCAGGAAAAACCAGTAGTAGCAGTCAGTATGCTGAAATCAGCTCCGAACAATGTGTGATAGGTTGAAAACAGGCAGCAGACTGTTGTAGACAGCAATGGCCAGCTTGGACTGCGATGTCCTCCACGTCCGGGGTGTGGGCAACAAGCTGAAATACCTGAAATCTGCAAAAACGAGATTATTTTCTGAATGGAGAGTGATCAACAACAGTCACTTTGCTGTAAACAACTGCAAACTGCGGGTGAAAGGCTGGAAACAGGCGCCAGATTGTAGATGTCAGCAAGGGACAGTTGAGACTGTGATGTTCTCCGCGAAAGGGGTGTGGGCAGCAAGTTGAAACCACTTGAAACCTGCAAAAACGAGATTTTGATGTAGCGGAAGAAGAAGAGAAGTGGATGGCGAACCCACCACTGGTCTTTGCCGTCACTGGAGTGGAGGATCTTTGCCGCTGTTTGAGCAGATCCAGCTCTGATACCATGTTAAAAGATGATGTACCAGCGAGACGGTAGGGTTTGCGGGGAGGAACACAGAGTGAACTCGGCAAACATGGAGAAGAGAAGAGAAGAGAGAAGAAACTCTGATGAATGGAATGATGAAGTTCTAAATCATGGAGTGAATATGATACAAGGGAACAAGGGTGCCGTAGCATAAGGAAGATGATGAAAACAGTCACGAACCACGAACTGCAATGTCCTCTTGAAGGGGTGTGAGGGTAGTGGAGAGGTTGGAGAGAAGAGGCGATGGACTGAATGAGTCAACCGTAAAGAATGAGTGAGAGAGTGGCCTAAAAATAGGCACAGTCTGTCTAGGGTGGTGCCCTTTTTTGGGGTTACAAACCCTAAACACAAAACACAAAAAACGCAAACTGCAGGCGAAGGGTTTCTCAATAGGTATCATCTTTTGTAAAACAAACAATATGGTTTTTGTCAGCAATGATTTGCAAATTTATTGATCATATGCAGTTCTGAAGAGTTGACCATTTTGCCCATATTGCTCCAACTCTGGATTTTGTCTGGCTTGAAATTTTATTCAGTACTGATTTACAAATTTATTGATTAGATGCAGTTATGAAGGGTTGACTATTTGCCATGTTGCTCCAATAATGGGTTCTTGTCAGACTTGAAACTCTTAGCTTTAATATCGAAGACTGTAGTGGCCATATAATACTTCTCACCTTTTTTGTGTTTGCAGGGACCATTTTGTTTCTCCGCATGGTTTAACCAATGTTGTTTCAGCTGCTTCAGGCTTCTCTGTTTCAGTGATTCCATTGAACATTGAACTAACAAAACTCGATGCTCTTTTGAAGGTGCTTACCTACTTGCGTTTTACCCTCTGCATTCAAATTCAGTTCTTTTTACTATGAGTGCAAGTTATCTTTCCCTTAAAATTGCAGGTTCTTTCTTCAGATAACCATGTTTTGTATATGGCATTTTGGATTCCTCTAAATGTCTCTTTTTATTTCTGGTGTCTGAAAAGAGGTAAATAACAATGGCATGCATAGTTACAATCTACGAAGCTAATCTGATTCTCTTTACATTGGGAACACTGCAAAGATTTAGCTGGCACCCCTTGGTGTTGCTCTATTGCTAATCAACTTGTTTTGCAAATTACATACCATATTCAGCTTCACCAAGGTTGTTCATGTCCTATGGATGGGCAACTAGTCCGGTCCAGCATGTTGTGTCCAGCTTTTCCAATCCTGATTGCTGTTTTGGATCCTCCTCCCCCATGTATCTCCAGAAGCTACTCAAATGTCTCTCTCCTCCTATGAAGACAGGTTTAAAGTTGAGCCTTCATGATGCTGGAGACTGCTTTGATGTCTTTTTCCATTGGCAAGTTGTTGGATGCTTCATTTATATATGCATTAGGAGGTGTGACATTCAAATTTGAGTCTACACAAATGAGTAGGTTTATGCATTGCCTAGGCATCGAGCATTGGTGGATAGTAAAGCGGTATTCGATACCTTGGGTTGTTTTATCCCAAGCGGAGATAATCATCGCTAGATTTATATGCTTTTTTGGATTTTGATTGGGCTGGTTGTTAGGACACTCGTGTATCCACAAGTTCTTTTTGATTCATGCTTGGCAACTCATGCATATTGTGATTGAGCAAGAAGCATCCCATTGCGGCTACTTATAGTTGTGAAGCTGAGTATAAGGCAACTTTCACACCTACAATTGAGTGTGTTTGGCTCATATGTCTTTTGGCTGATTTGGATGTTGGATAGTAGCAAAAGGCTGATTTGGATGTTGGATAGTTATTTGCTACCACCATCTTCACTGACAGTCGGGGCACATTGGCAGTTAGTGTTTTATGCTTGTACTAAGCACATTGAGGTGCATTATCATTATGTTAGGGAGAGACTCTCTGCAGGAGAGATTAGCTTAGTCTATGTGCCAACACAAACAACCTTGCTGACCTTTTCACAAAGGCTTTGCATCATGGGAAGTTTGAAGCTTTTTGCAAAGCTTTAGGCTTACTCACCATTGTGGATCAATCGTAGTTCATTAGGTTGGGCAGTTCCCTTTGCATGAGTGTCAATTGTTGTTCACCGCATCACTTTCAAGGGAGATTTGTTACCATATTTTGGTAGTGATGTGTGTGAACACACTTATGATCGCTGGAACGATTTTTTCCCTATTATAGGAGGCTTTTCTCCCTTAGCCTTATATATACGCCTATTCATTGTAGCGTATACTTAGTTTTGTAAATCTTCTCCTTTGATACATCTTAATAGACTTTATGTTGTGTGCTCTCAAGCTTCTTCTTTTCCATGCTTTGTGGGTGCATTCGTAACCCTAAATTCAACGACTTGATCGTTTTGTCCTCTAGTCAAGGATCAATTTGGGATTGAGTGGAATATAATGAGCATTATCTTTCAATCATGAAACTTCCTTGATTAGGACGATTATTTTATGTTATGCAAGTTGTTATATCCTTGGATATTTGGATGGGCACTAATAGTATTGGCCACAATGGTCACGAAGTGACGTAGTATGAATGTATGAAGGGTACTTCGGGGTTAGGGCAGTTGAGCCCTATTTATAGGGACTTAAGGCAGTATTGTGCACATTTATTGTATGACCATCACTCTTGGACTCTAGGTTTATTGGTTGACACATCCATGCACGAGGATGGTATGGGCTGGTGGTATGGAACAACAATCCTTGGGATGTGGTCGTGACCCGGAGTGCTGCTAGCTCCCTGGCTTGGGGGTGAGCTCATTTGGCTCTATTGCTAGGAAGTAAGTTTGGTGACTAGTCTGTTATATTTGTGGATATGGCATGTCTCGTGTGCTTGTTGGATCCTAGGGGAACATCAAAGCGTCAATCTGCACAAATTGGGCATGAGATTCAATGATGTGCATAAAACCACATTTGCTCACTAAACCATGATGGTTCATGCTAAATAGGTATGCTTTTATCTTGTTTAAGGTGGTATGGGATACTCCTAGCGGGAGGGGCGTGTACGGGGAGGCATGTGTTGCGGGTGGTGGGCACGTTAGAAATGGCACACGACGGCGGCATTCAATCTTTTGTGCGTTGCCTCCATGTGCGCGGGGTTTAGGGTTCGCGTTGAGTTGCGTCTTCCGTGGCATGAACGGCATGGTACATGTTTTGTTTGATACTCGTCCTCGTGTTTTTTGTGTTGTGGTGATCCGTGTGCATGGGAGTTTTCAGATATATAGATGAAAGAGTTCAAGAAGCTACCACTTTGAGGCTATTGCAGAATGTTGTCAATAATTGGCCCTCCACATAATGACACGATAATCTTGGTTACGGGTTCAAAGCTCGGATCTTTCGATCTAGTAATACCATTAGCTTATGGACTTCCTATTTATGAGCCTTGATGGTTTTTTGATAGATATTCCTCCTTGTATATTGACTACAAAACTCGGGTATTCTCTTTTGAGCTTGATGGTCATTATCATGTGATCGAGGGCTGTTTGCCCTCCAGAATCACCGAAACTAATGTACATATGATTTTAGCCTTGGAATTTAGTAGATGTTTTTCTGATCCAAATGTTGTTACTTATATTTGTTTCCTTGAAAAAATTCTTTTAATAATAATGTTGTGAATGAATATTTGGATTCAATTCTACACGAATATGTTGATGTCTTTCCGTCTGGATTACCTAACACACTTTCGCTGTCTCGTAGTACACTAAAATTGTTTGCCAGAAATTGTTGGGGTTTTGATTCTGAAAAGTTTTGAATTCTTTGAGTAAATTAATCTTCTCAACTCTTGATGATAATTTCGTAACTTTTAGGTATGTTTGTTCTAAATTTAGGGCAATACGTATAGTAACTCCATGAGGTTTGATTTATTTCTATACCGTTCCCAGACAAATCCATGAAGTTTAACAATTTTCTATGATATTCCCAGATTGTCACCAATCTGATTTATGACTATGGATGTGATTGTTCTGACAATTGACAACTATTTGTTTAGAAAATTTAGACAAGTACAATAAAAAAATCTAATGTGTGACAAATTAAGCTCGCTTTCTATTATAAACTTTTTAGATGTGGGAGTTTTTTTAACAGGCCACAAGAAGTATTTGGAGACTTTCTAGGCAACTCCCTCTGTTCAGAAGTATGTCAGATGAGAGTTTAACCACTGGAAGTGTGGGTGCTGATTGGCAAGTGCTTTGTGGAGCAACTTCCACATATAGGCTCTCATCAAGCAATGTGCAGTCTACTGCTGCTTTGGTCTTGTACTTTGCTGTGTCGGCTGAAATCAAGTTTGATGGTATTATTTGCACAATATGTTACTCTCCCAAATCAAAAACAGATAATGCTCCCAAATCTACGACATATCTTAAGCCACTGTCAGAGGTCAAGAAGAGGCACTCCCTAGAACAAACTCTGGACAACCATATAGATACTCATGAAAATGAAGTTTATATCTTGTGCAATGGTTTAACATTTCAGTTCTCATGGGGTGATGGCCTTCCGCTGTCTGTATTTTCTGAATTGAGCAAAGCAAGTATAAGAGTTGTGAATCCTGTAAATGAGATCATAAAAAACTCACAGGTTTCTTATACACCTTGGACTTTCAAGATCAAGGATAGAGTTTCTGAACCTGCTTCTGTGCTTCAAATGGACAAGACAGTCTCTGAGGTTTTTGTGGAGCGACTCTCCCTCACTTTGAAATGGGATTCATATGAAATTGTCACCAAGATGGATGACTGCTCTCCACAAGAGCATGCTGAATCAGTGAAACAGAACAGACAGGGTTGGACTGTTACAAATTTGGAAATTGCAAAGCTTCATCTGACAGATGGTACACTAGATGAGCTGATGGTGAAAACCTTATCTAGGGTGAAGCCAATTGACGTTTTAAGTATTGATATCAACATGACCAGAAACTTGAAGAGCCTATATGTCATTGCACGGGTATGGGTATGCACATGTTAACAGTTTCAATTTTGTGTTCCAGCGGTGAATCTATTGATCGTGATGTATTATGAGTTCATTGATTTGAAGTATAGTATATTTGTGATGATAAGCTAACAATTTTAAGTCGTTCAAATTACAAGAGAGAAGGAAAGTTTTTGAGATTGTTGTGAAAGTAAATTTCAAAGAATTCTGTGAAAAAAGATTCAATCTGAAATCAGCCTTCCTTTTGGGGAAAGGGTGTTACATAACTTGATTTGACACTGATTACAGCAAGCATAGAATTCGTGTAAACTGAAAATGCAAATGTTACCACTTAATCTTGGACATTCGGCACACAATTGGGCCCAAAACTTGGTGCAGGTTGATGCACACTGAGATCCAGCTTGATCTCCTTCCATCTTCAATACATCTTATTGTCCATAGCAACAAGCAAGTCTTCAAACCAAAGTTCCCCTTGGTTTGCTTGGGGATTGACCTTCAATTTGCTCGTTGGAGGACAAATTCTGCCCCAAACTTAATGTTGGCTAGCTGGCCTCTTGAATCTCTTGAAATTCTCTAATTTCAGTCACTGAAATTGAAGTCCCAGGCTTGCAAATCTGAGCACAGTTCGTGAAGTGGCTGTCAAGCCTTAATCCTTGTTGTAACTTAGGGTTTAGAGTTGAGATTCTTTAAAAATCTCCATCTCCAATGGTTGGAAGTGTTGGAATTTGCTGAAGGAAGATGAGCAATGGTAGTGAGAATGTTGTAGAGAGAAATTTCAGAGTTTCATGTACAATGGATGGAGAAAGAGTGAGAATGCTATAGAGAGAGAAATTTCCGACTTTCATTGCTAACATTGGCTGAAATTTAATGTTGCCTTGTTGTGAATGGTTGATTTATTGCAGCTCATCATTAATTTTAGTTGTTGAAATTGAAGTCCTGGGCTTACAAATCAGAGGACACTTCCTAAGATGGCTATTAAACCCTGATCCTCGCTGTAGATTAGAGTTTACAATAACTGAGACTCTTAAACAATCTCCTACTCTCAGGCCTAGGAATTGCTCAGGGGGCGAAGAGCCAATAAAAAATCCCTGCGGTAGCTAAGCAGCTGGACAAGTACCAGCCTAGTAGCGATTCGTATAGTTTTATTGAGCATTTTGAGCAAGTTTGCGAGGCCAATGGTCTCACGGACCTTGCACAACGCTCCCAAGCTTTCGGACTTTGCTTAGGCGATAAGGGTAGGACATGGTATACCAGCTTAGACACAGTAGAGCGGGCAAACTTTGCTCGATTAAAAGATCTCTTCATTAAGATTCTCGGAAGCGGGATACTCTAATAACCTCATAGTCCGACTGATGAATGTCAGTCAAAAGGACGAGGAGGACATAAGAGACTACGTCACTCATGTGCGCGGCCTCTTTAAGAGAATCCCTACGAATGAGCGACCAGATGAAAGAGCAGTCCCCACCATGTTCATGAACGGAATTCGCAGTGAGGAGTTATACAAGGCTTTGGGAGGCAACTCCAGCTTGCAGCGAGACGTGTTAGCAAGGGTCTTCCACGAAGCAATTAGGGTGGATGACCAACTGAGAGAGAGGAGCTCTTGAAATTCGAATCACGACAACTCCAGTCAGAGGATCTCGAAGAGGACCACCACCTCCAGTGAGAGGAATCAACTCCTAGCACGCAGGATAGGGGGAAGAGTGTAGATCAAGGCCAAGAGCTAGCCGAGGTGAGGATGGAGTTGGCACGACTGTAGCAATTGGTGAGGAAACCAACGCGACCGCACGTCAAATGCGTGCATTGTGGCAGCAATCATCTCTCGGCGGAGTGCCATGATCCTTGGTCTAGACCTTGTGCGAATTGTGGTAGATTCAGCCATGATGCCATGAATTGTAGGTTGCCTAGGAGATTCCCCTATGTCTAGTAGTACAACCCGCCGTACCTGGGGAACAGGCCACCAAATTTCCTTGGAAGAGGAGCTCAGCTGGCACTTCCAGCACCAAATGATGCAAAGCCCGTCATCCCTAGGAGAGAGATCAACCCGACGGGTATACCACGGCTACTAGGACCCTATGTGACCCATCCATCGAGTGATGTCCCAGTCCATTACGTGGAGGAGCCTAACGAAGACTAAGCCTATGTAAACCCTTACGTCTCGTATGATGAAGAGGGCAACCCAGCCCTGATGGACTATTGATGAGAACCGGGGATGGCGTTAGGTAGAGGTAGGGGGAGAGGATTCGCAAGGCTGACCCAAGATCCAATCTCGTGTTGGACTTGCGGTCACCCAGGCCACATCTCATCATGCTGTCCAGGGAGAGAACAAGCGAATAAGGAGAAGTCCGACCTCACATGTGTCGAGTGCAGCATCACTCACCTCTTTGTTGATTGCTCCACACGGAAGCCATCCCCTAGCCCAACAAACGTGCCCTCAGTGCCCTTGGGGCTGTTTGGGGTTGAGACATTTGGCAGTGAGGACACACTCATCCCGCTACATATCATGACTAGGGCACAGACGAAACAGGCAGGCATATCATTGCCAGGGCCCAGCAATGTAGATGCAACCTCAATAGGGAAAAAGAGTCAACGGAGGAAAGCCATTTGGAGTCTTAAAAAATTGGCCAGTGAAGATCGCGGGTGTCCAGTTCTATGTGAATTTCATTGTCATGAAAGGAGTTGACTACGACATTCTGCTAGACGACCCTGGATGAGGAATGCTCGAGTCATTGAAGACTGGGGCAACGGTCTAATGTTTCTAGGAAACTGAACAGAAGCGGTAAAGGTCGAGATGGACACTTGGGAGACGACCCCTGTTGACCTAGATGCCATCTCTGCCATGCTCAAAGGTGATGCACCAATAAGGAAGTCTCATGGACCTCTAACCAAATACATCCCTTGTCTTGAGGATGAGCGAGACTGGATATACGTCCTAGCGACCATCGATCTCCCATTCTCAGATGAGGAGGAGATGTACAAACAGGCTGCAAAAACCGCTAGTGTCTTAAGGAGGGAGGCTGCAATGTCACTTTGTATGATGGCCAGGACTCGAGCAACCGACCTAGACCTATCTCTTCCCATGTTCCTAGCAACAGGCTAGAACTGCACGAGATCCTCTAGTATCTAACTGGCAAATTGACTGGTAACCTCACTGCTAATCTCATGCCCCCCAGTGACCTCTTGGACGATTCTGAGTGGAAATGGACTAGGGTGCATGACCTGAACTTAATGTACAATTGGGCCTGTGTCACCGCGGTTGGAGATGAGAGCCTAGGGGATGACGAGGGGCCACGAGGAGTTGATTCCGATGATGAGTACGAGGACTGCCACTCCAGTAGTGAGGAAATTGGGGAAGAAGTAGACACCGTAGAATACAACACTAAAGGAAGGGTGATAGAACAACTTAAGGTCGACTCCAAGCCCCAAAAAGGGAGTACTCACAGGATCCAGAGAGAAGTCATGCAGATGGAATGCGATCGCTCCTGGTTGGAGTATGTAGGAGCGATCGATTACGAACAAGCAAGGATAGCCCAATCACCGATAACATCCTTGCTTAGGACAAATGCGCCCACCGAGGTCCGACTACCAGGGGAAGCTTCTTCCTCTGGCGAGGATTGTGAGTTTAATTCTGAATCGGAGGTGAGTACAGAGAGCAACCCAGAGATACCCTGACCCCTTAGGACCAAATGCACCAAGGGGGACCTGCCAGTCCACCTAAGGCACCGGTGATTGAAGGAAAAAAGGTGAGGACAGGCGAAGGAGGAGGTGGAACAACAGAAGAAACCACAAGACCTACTGAGACGCTTTATGAAGTTTAAGAAGGATGACAGAGTAGTGGTCCTGTTGGGAGCAAAAAGACAAGGACAGACAAGTGAGACGATTGAGGGACCCGCCAAGGTTAAGGAAGTCAACTTGACTGGGTCAACCGGTGTTTATAGCTAGCGCCCTGATTGAGGAGGAAGAGGCCAGTCTCATTACGCTCCTGCAAGAGTATGTGGATGTATTTGCCTGGTCCTTAGATGAACTCAAAGGCGTGGATCCTAGAGTGGTGATGCATAACATACCAACGGCCCTCGATGCGGTGTCAGTAAAACAACGACCGTACCCTATGAATCCAAAACATGCCCAAGCCGTGAGGGAGAAAATCAATAAACTAATGAGGTCAAGATTTATCTACGCTATAGAGCACATGGACTAGGTATCACCAATTGTGATAGTCATGAAGAAGAATGGGAAGATACGAGTGTGCGTGAACTATAAGAAGGTTAACGCTGCGACAAAAAGGGATAATTATCCATTACCATACACAGAGCACATGCTCGAAAGGGTAGCAGGCAAAGAGGCCTATAGCTTCTTGGACGGCTTCTCAGGATACAACCAGGTGCAAGTACACCCCGACGATAGGCATAAGACCGCATTTGCTACTGAGTGGGGTGTTGTAATGCCCTTTTGGTTAATGAACGCACTTGCAACCTTTCAGCGGCTAATGTGCACCATCTTCAAAGATATGCTTAGACAAGAGCTAGAGGTGTTTGTAGATGACCTATGCGAGCATTCTAGTTGGGCAGAACACTTGGAGAAGCTGCGAGCAGTCTTCGAACGTTGCAGACTTTACAATGGTGTTTGATGTAAAGAAGTTCCGACACTACCTTCTGGCCATGCCTTTCACCTTCTTTGTAGACCATTAAGCATTGCTCTATCTTGTAAATAAGCCATGCGCTATTAGACGCATCGCTAGATGGTTGCTTGTTCTTTTGGAATTTGATTTCTTTGTGGTCGTACGCAAGGGCAAGCAGCACTACATGGCTGATTACATGTCCCGAATACCTACAGGAAAAGTTGCTAGGCAAGGCATAGTTGACGATTTGCCGGACGCTCACCTCTTCAGCTTGTCTAGTGAGAAAGATTTGTTCAAAGCCGATCTAACGCCGTACTGGGCGGACGATATAGTCCAAGTGCTAGAGCATGGTCTGCTCGATAGACCTATCAAGAAGGCCAAGTTTCGGCGACTTATTTTGAGAATCCAACCTTACCAGTTGATAGCCGGTCAACTCTATAGGCTAGGGCAAGACCGGTTGCTACGGTGATGTGTGTGCGAGCACGAAATGCATGACGTGTTGAGCGACGCGCATGGAGGGATTTCTGGAGGGCACTTCAGCGGGGACGTGACAGTCCGCAAGGTGTTGCAATCTTAGTTGTGGTGGCCCACCTTATTCCGTGATGCTGCTAAGTTTGTAAAACATTGCGACAAGTGCCAAAGGACTAAAGTCCCTGTCCGAAAGGATAAGATGGAGTTGACCCCTATCATTGCACGGCAACCCTTTGAGAAATGGGGAGTCGACTTCATCGGACGCATTAGTCCCACAGTGCAATATTCACATGCTAGATACATCATAGTAGCAACTGACTATCTTACAAAATGGACCGAGGCACGAGCCTCTAGGAAGAATGATGCTAGGACCACAACGAAATTCTTGTGGGAGCAAGTCATCTCATTCTTTGGTTGCCCTATTGAATTAGTAAGTGACTAAGGCACGTACTTCATCAACGAGGTGATCGCCCGCCTGCTCTCAATCTTCTTAGTCATCCACAGGAAATCCTCACCCTACTATCCTCAAGCTAATGGCCAAGCAGAATCCACGAATAAGATCTTAGTAACCGTCCTTACGAAGGTGGTTTCTACCTCGCCAAGTGACTGGGACAACAAACATGGTAGCATTATGGGCTTATCGGACGACCTATAAAATAGCAGTGGGACAGACGCCCTTTAGGATGACTTACGGGACTGAGGCAAATTTTCCATTAGAATTCCTTGTCCCTAGCTTGAGGATAGCAGTGCAGGAGAGATGGGAAGGGAGGGAAGCTTGGACCAACCGCCTCGTGAAATTGGAATGACTCACTAAGACTCGGCTTCTCCTAGCTACCCGCACACTAATTTGTGAGAAAGTACGACGAAAGTTGTGGTTCGACAAGCATGCCAAACAATGCAACTTTGAGCAGGGAGACCTTGTTTTACTCTACTCGGTAAAGGGCCACAAGCAGAAAATGAAATTCCGAGGGTTGGGACCTTTCCGAGTGCGCACCATTAGTAGGACGGGCAATGTAGAACTTGAAACCCTTGAAGGTGAGGGCATAGGCTTATTTAATGGCAATCACATGAAGAAGTACTACCCTCCCACGTACCCACTGCATGAGCCCCCTATGATGGAAGCCCCTGTCAATGTCCATGTAGCCACCATCACTGAACTAGAGGACGAGGATGAAGAGGTAGTAGCACCAACATACCTACGCATCACGGCCACTGCTTGGCGCACGCATACTTTTGATGTCTTGATTAACGAGGGAGCTGACTGCAATATCGTGACTCACGTTCATTGGATCCTCATTGGTCAACCACAGTTACAACCCACCAACTCTAAACTTAGCCCCTTCGGGGGTAGGTCATATGCACTCCTAGGGAAGTGCAAGATCGCAGTCTCTATCGAGTCTGAGAGCCTATCCGTCATCTTCTACGTATTGCCAAATACAACGGATGCATGTCAAGAATCGTTATTAGGACGCATTTTTAAGAAACAAGTACAATGCAACGTAGATTATGATCTGCAGCGTATTCATCTTGCCATTGGCAACGTTCGAATCGTAATAGCTTTCAGCAAGGGCAGCGAGGCTCCACCCAAGCCTGCCATGCCACGGATAGAACTACCTAGGACCAAGCCTAGGGAGGGGGGTCGTGAGCCATCACAACCCACCCAGACTAAAAACTACCGCCAACTAAGGCCATCCCCAATGTCCCAGCGCCCGCGCTTAAAAAGCACAAAAAACGACCTACTCGTAGCCAGCTAACACAGCCCTGCAAGGCTCACAACCATCATTCAAAGCCTAAACAATCAATTCGACACTATTGACATAGGCGCAGAATCAAGCCGCAATGGATCCCCAAAGATCTGTTGTGAGCTCAAGGATACTACGAAGGCAACACCTAGATATGGGTGCCCAAGAAGACATGTTCTAGAAGCATAGTCCAACCACGACCATCACTTGTCACCCCATCTCCAGGAAGCCATGCTCCGGCTAAGATAGTGAACACCTAGAGAACTCGAGCGGCCAAGACTACAGAACCTGCGATGGGTGCGGTCAAATAACCCCAACCAACCTATTGACCCACACAGTTGTGTGATACCGCGGAATCATCTAAGTCTGGAGAGCTTGGCACCCCAGTGGTTGCACATGAAGAGGGCAATGCTCCATTCGTGCCACTGGAGCTACCCTTAGTACCCCAAAGCAGCACTGGCCACACTGATCATGCTAAGGAGCTACCCTTAGACCCACCACTGTCACGTTAGCCGCCCCTTGAACCATTTGTGTCTAGCTCACTCCCATCCCAATCACTAGTAGGTCTTAGGCCTTCTTATGAGCAAGGCTCATTTCTATCGGTCGCCAAGGATCTTGCTGAGAATATGGGAGATGACTCGGTAACCTGCATCAAACTCTTGGATAACAACTTTACCACATTCGCTAGGAATTACGAAAGACTTGACCTCGGCTTGCTTAATGAACCCTTTGCCACCAAGATTCGTTCCTTATCTTGCACTTGGGAAGAATACGAGTTTAAAACCATAACATCCCCCAAAGTCTCAAAGGAGTTGATTGATAATGATGAAATCTCAAAAGAGCATTACTTCATCAGACGATTAATAACATCCTACTGCAAGCCCCAAAGGCCTGTGCCAACCGTTGAGATTGAGAAACTTACTCGTCTCACTGACTCTTAACTCCTCGTTTCTACAAAAATGGGGTAATCTACGTCTCCAATGGGAGAAACGGGGTTGCCAAATAATGACTAATGTTGAGCAACGACGTGCCATCAAAACAACTGAGTATGACCCGACTTACATAGCACCAACCTCTTTCAGGGTCTTGGCCACCACTCGATCCAAACACCTAGATGACCAGGTCTTGGCCCATCCCTACATTGATTGTATCCTTACGGAAGAAGAGCTACATGTGGCTAGCCGCATCAACTCGGGCGACTTTCTAACTGATGTCCTAACTTAAATTACCGAAGTATGCATTAGCCCTCGTAATCTCGATCGTCATGTTCGATTGGAATACAACCCTGATTTCTATATTTGACTAATGCCCAAGTAAATAGCACCCTACGGTGCTCTAATGTCTTGCCTCTCCCATGTCTAATCCTAGAAAGGATTCTTCTCATTCCCAAGCAGGGAGGGGGTAAAGGGTGAAGAAAGGTGAAATCAAGGAAAAGTGTCATAAGATCTTGGAAATGAATAGAACTACTCAAAGGGAAATTCTCTTTTTTGCTTAGAGCATATTCTTCTTGTCATAAAAGCATGATCAATTCCTGTTTATCTTCTAGCAAGAAAATGTCTTAGGAATACTAATGGTGAATAATGATATATGACAGGAATCTAAAATGGTAGGGCAAGATAAAGGCAACAAGCTTCCGTTCACGGAGGAAGAGCAATCTAAGTATGGCTTGACGGTAGAAACGAGGGGCCGCAGCCAATTCACATTCAAGCACTCCATAAACCTGGAGGACGTCATCATGGAAGAGTCGCCCATAAAATGAGTCGTGGACTAGTGCAGCCTATAGAAGTACGTAGACAAGGTCGGGGAGGCGGTCAACTACGAAAAGTGCGCAGAATTTCTGAGGAGCTTCAATGCCGAAAGGAACTGTGGCATGGTGACAATCAAGAAAGGGGAAGAAGCCCACTAAATAGAGGTGGAATTGAGCCCTGAGGTGGCGGAGAAGGCCCTAGGCTTAACTAGCAGGACCGAGCGATGCCCAAAGAGGGACGTGTATAGCATGCTAGGGATGAACAAGGCTGCCATACGCACAGTGGATGGGATAAGTTTAGTGGACATCCCAAATCTTGAGATCAAGCTGTAAGCAAAGATGGTCCATACTTTCTTTTCTAGTCAAAGGTACAATGCCCTTATGAATAGAATCGGGGTGTCATTGTTGGAGAGCATTGCAGGAGGATCCCCAGATGAAATAGATTGGAATGCCTTCGTGCGCAAAACTATTGAAAGCTTAGTGAAAGCTTTGACAATTGGTAGAACAGTGGCAGGATGAGAATCCTCGAACTCCACAGCAAGATCAAATCGAAAGAAGTCCTCGTCCAAGGCATCCACTATCAGGTTCGGTGGGATCCTAACGGCCATCATCCAAGAGGCCTTGAAGGACATAGAGGAAGGTGGAGAGGAAGTAGGGGAAACCCCTGAGCGACTGCCTCACCACGAACAGGTGTAGTCAAGCGAAAGGACTATAAGTGATAAGGAAGAGTAGGAGATGCAGTCCAGCCAAGGAGTGCCGAAGGCACAAACGAAGGGAACCCCATCAAAGCTACAGAAGGAGACAACAGAAACAATGACAAGGGAGGAATGGACCGAGTTAACGAAGGCCCAAAAAGTGGCCAAGAGGGCCGAAGATGAGAGAAAGAGAAGATCCGAGAAAGAGGCGGAAGAGCTAAGGAGAAAGAAAGATGAAGACATGGTGGATGCCATGCACAGGTTTGTAGAGGAGACCCACGGTTCCAGAGGAATGGCCACCTTGAGCCCACAGCACGAAGGCGAACCAAGCGGCAACATTGAAGTAGCCCCCGTCGTTGCGGGGAAGGGCAAGGCTTCATTGCATCCCCTCCCTTCGACTCTCACCCCCTCAAATCGCCACCACCATCTCCACCACGTAGGAGCCAGCGTCTGCCATGGACACCACACAACTTATGTCCATGATGCAGTTCCTGGTCATGAAAGTACAAGAAATGGCGCCAGGGACAGGAGCCAAAAGGTTGGCTGCAGCGGACGCAGAGTCCATGCAAGACCCAAAGCGGCAAAGGTTGGAAGCATCCACCACCATAGTATCGCCAATGATTCCCCCGGCTGCGGACTATGACGCCCATGTGGCTGAACTCCTAGCCTAACTAGAGAGGGCTAACGAAGAGAAGAAGGCCATTGCTGTGGAGCTAGAGGCTGAAAGAGAAGTTGCCACGGCCCTATGGCTAGAGATGACACAGTAAGCCTCTGAGCATTAGAAAGAAATTCGGAGCTTGAAAGAGCAACTCAGTGCCAAAGAAAAGAAGGCTCAAGAAAACGAAGATCACTTATGGCAAAGACTGGAGGATGAAGCCCAAGACTTGGTGGTGGAGCAGCGGGACCACAAGTGGCTCATCTAGCAATATGTTGAGCTCCAGCAACAAATGGCACAGGTGGAAGCTATGCATGCAGAACTATGGGAGAGCCCGCAAGAAAGAGACTGGGCATCAAGAGAACGACGCCAAGAACAGGAGGATACCCTGGTATTCCAGCTGTGGTCGGCAATGGAAGAGCAAGGAAGGCTGGAGAGAGATATAGGAGCCGTTTCGGAAATGAAGGAAGAGGCTATCAACAAAGCCACAAGAAGCCTATAAGACGACCTGGAGAACGCCAGGGAGGAGGTGGAGGCACTAATGGCCATGGCCATGACAGAAAGAAAGCTATACAGGGCAGAGCTAGAAAGTTGCGCGTAAACTATTGACGATCTATCAGAAAGGATCGCAGAAGCCTACTAGCAGTGCTCCGTGGTAGAGCAAGGTAGGAGGATAGTAAAAGAGCAGCTGAATCGCCGGGATAAAGAAAATACCCTGTTGAGATATCGAGCTCCACTCGTGATATGCCAGGGTGACCGTTGTGCATTTATGTCACCGACTTGTTAGCTGTAGATGCGGTTGGTACACCGCCCATGAATAATAGCTAGATGACAGCTATCCTTATCTACTCTAGTTTGTGGCTCAGTTAGTATACCACCTTAGTTAGTTGAGTTTGGTTTGAGACCCACGTATAGGGTTCTTCTATTTCTTTTGTACTTGAGTTCTTTTGGCTTATACAACAGAGAAGAGGAAAACTGTTTTTAGTCTCCACCTTTGTGTGTATTCCCCCATTGTGTAAGTGAGAAAGCTACAAGTGAGACTTCTTCCTTCTCTCCCGCAATCTTGACATGGTATCAGAGCTTGGTTCGTGGTAAGGAGCTCAAGAAAGCAAACCAAGTTCGCGGCGTTCTGGTAAGAGGACCAGTGTTACTTTCATTTTTCGAGGATGTGGTAGAAATCAGAATATGCAGCAAACTCAAGAAAACCAGTCCTACGAAGGAGGATGTGGTAACTCTAGAGGCAGGGGGAGCCAAAGAGGTCGTGGTGGATGGCAAAGAGGGCAAAATGCAAACAACAATGTTGAATGCTACTACTGTGGTAAAATGGGTCATATGGCTAAAGACTTCTATAAAAAGTAGAATGACATCATGAATGGAAAATTGCAACAAGGGAATTATGCATATTCTAGTAGACAGGGTGATGACAGAAATGAGCATTTGTTTATGGTGCAGCACATGACCAATTCTGTGACAAGTGCAGAAGAAAGCAATGATGTGTGGTATGTTGACTCAGATGCATCAAACCACATGACAGGTCATGCAGAATGGATGTAGGATGCAAGGAAAATGGAAAAACCAGGATTTGTGGAGACTGGTGATGATACTGCACATCCTATTGTGCAAATTGAAAAAATTCCTTTGTCTATGCAGGATGGGAAAAAGAAATACATGTCGATGTATTTCATGTCTCGAATATCACCAAGAACCTGATTTCTGTTGGTCAAATGGTTGAGCAGGGCTTGCAGGTCAGATTTAATCCTCATGGATGCTTTGTTGAGGATATGAAAAATAAAGGTCGCTTGATAGCAAAAGGAAAGAAGA
Source organism: Lygodium microphyllum (assembly GCF_053477565.2). Taxonomy (NCBI): domain Eukaryota; kingdom Viridiplantae; phylum Streptophyta; class Polypodiopsida; order Schizaeales; family Lygodiaceae; genus Lygodium; species Lygodium microphyllum. Next base: position 81,794,881 of record NC_141148.1, on the reverse strand, counting down.
AGGGCAGAATGTTTACGTTGGATGCAGACATGCTTGAATTGAGTGTAGCAATGTTTGCACATGGGACATGTGTAGTTGCAGATATTGATATCTAGCATAAATGCATTGGTCATGTTAATGTACAGTGACTTAAATCAATGCAAGCCCAAAATATTGTTGCAGGATTGCCTAAATTCAAGGTTGCAGAAATGCATAAGGTATGTGAAGCCTGTCAATTTGGAAAACAGGCAAGGAAACCATTTCCTAGACATGCTCAAGAGAGTAAGAAGCCATTGGAATTAATCCACTCTGATGTGTGGACTATTAAAGCTGCATCTATTGGAGACTGTCATTATTTTGTCACTTTTATTGATGACTATAGCAGAAAAGTTTGGGTGTATTTTATGAAAAAGAAAAGTAAAGTTTTTGGGCATTTCAAAACTCTTAAAGCTATGGTTGAAAAAGAAACAGGCCTGCAAATAAAATGCCTAAGGTCAGATGGAGGGCGAGAGTACCTCTCAAATGAGTTTGCAAGGTTTTTGCAGGAGCATGGCATAAAGCAACAATATTCATGGTCATACCCCACAGCAAAATGGAATTGCAGAAAGAAAAAACAGGCATATTGGAGAGGTATCTCGTGCCATGCTCAATGAAAAAGACCTGCCAGATTTTTACTGGGCTGAGGCAGTTGCTACAACAGTCTACATAATGAACAGGACTCCCACTGCAGCAATACATAGCATGACTTCAGAGGAGAGGTATACTGGTAGGAAACCAGATATTTCTCATTTGAAAATTTTTGGTTGCATTGCCTATGTTCATGTGCCAGATGAGTTGAGATCCAAGTTGGATCCAAAAGCTGAGAAGTGCATCTTTATTGGTTACTCTCTGCAGCAGAAAGGGTATAGATGCTATAACCCTTCTACTTGTAAGTTTACAGTGAGCAGAGATGTTGTTTTTGATGAGATGAGTAACTGGTATAAACCAGTAAATGTGATTGATAATGTAGATGCACAAAATGGTAATGCTGCACAGAATTCACAGCAGCAGTCACAAGATATTAGTGGACCTGGAGTGTCCTCTAGCAATGGTTCACATTCTTCGCCATGGACAGACAGATTGAGATCATGAGAATCTCCTCAAAACAATGCAGATAGTGGTATGCAGGTTTCACGAAAAGGAAAAGAGAAGGTAGATCAGCCCATGTTTGATGTGAATGCAGGTCACTCTTATGTGGATGGTGAATCCAGTGGCTCAGAATAGAGCATTGATGATGAGTTGGGTATTCCTTCTATTGTTACACCTGGAGTAAGGAAGACCAGGGATGTTTTGAGAGCACCTGGAAGTGAGCCTACTTTGCGCAGGTCTACCAGAGCTAGGTATCCTGTGGATAGGCTGAAATATGATGAATTTACAGCCATTCACTATGCCTATATGGTCAAAGTGATACAGGAACCAGAACCCATTTCTTTTGAGCAAGCCATGGGAAAAGAAAAATGGGAGAAAGCCATGGATGAAGAAATGGATGCCTTGGAAGCAAATGCTACATGGGAATTGGTACCTTTGTCTAAAGATAAAAATGCAATTGGTTGTAAGTGGGTTTATAAGGTGAAGCACAATGCAGATGGTTCTGTGAACAGATACAAGGCAAGATTAGTAGTCAAGGGGTATGCACAAACATATGGCATTGATTATGAAGAAACATTCAGTCTGGTTGCAAGGATGGTAATCGTAAGAGCAGTCATTTCTATGGCTGCATCAAAGGGATGGTCTTTACATCAGATAGATGTAAAGAATGCCTTCTTGCATGGTGATTTGCAAGAAGAGGTCTATATGGAGCAACCACCAGGTTATGTGCATGTTGTTCATCCTGAGTTTCTTTACAGGTTGAAGAAAGCCTTGTATGGCTTGAAGCAAGCACCTAGAGTATGGTGTGACAAGATATGACAATATCTTATCACTATTGGCTTTCAGATTTCCAAGGTAGATTTCTCACTTTATGTGAGAAAAACAGAGAAAGGTATTATGCTGCTTGTCATTTATGTTGATGATTTGATTATCACAGGTGATAGTGATGAAGATATCCTTCATGTGAAAATGCTATTGAAGCAGAAGTTTGAGATGAAGGATTTGGGAGAGCTGCGTTATTTCTTGGGCATTGAGGTGATTAGATTACCAAGTGGGATACGGCTCTTACAGAGACAGTATGGATTGGACATGCTGTCCAAATATGGAATGACAGGCTGCAAGTCTATTTCAGTTCCTTTGGAGCAGAATGTGAAACTGAGCGCAGATGCAGGTGAGCTTCTCGAAGACCCTACTATGTACAGATGCATAGTAGGAAGTTTGATTTATATGACAATTACCAGGCCAGATTTGAGGTATGCTGTTGGATTGGTAGATCAGTTTATGCAGGCTTCAAGGAAACCGGATTTAGATGCGGCTAGACGTATACTCAGGTATGTGAAGTCCACATTGCAGTATGGACTATTTTATGAGACTGGGGTTCAGATACAGTTGTATGGATACACTGATGCTGATTGGGCTGGTAGTATTTTTGATAGACGATCTACCAGTGGATATGTGTTTTCTTTTGGGAGTGCTGTAGTCACTTGGAGCAGCAAGAAACAGCCTACAGTTGCCTTGTCGAGCACATAGGCTGAGTACAGGGGTGTAGCAATGGCTGCATGTGAGGTAGCTTGGTTGCATAAGCTACTTTATGATATGCATCAGTCTACAGATGGACCAGTTGTCATTTATTGTGACAACATGAGCAGTATACACTTGGCAAATAACCCAGTCTATCATGCTAGAACAAAGCACATTGAGGTGCATTATCACTATGTGCGGGAGAGGGTTTTACTAGGTCTTATTGATCTAGTTTATGTCAGCACAGAGGGTCAGGTAGCTGACATATTCACGAAGGCATTGGGCGCAGAGAAGCTGCGCAAGTTTAGAGACCTACTTGTTGTGCAGGAATTGGGATTGAGCTCGAGGGGAAGTGTTGAGATATCGAGCTCCACTCGTGATATGCTAGGGTGACCGTTGTGCATTTATGTCACCGACTTGTTAGCTGCAGATGCGGTTGGTACACCGCCCATGAATAATAGCTAGATGACAGCTATCCTTGTCTACTCTAGTTCGTTGCTCAGTTAGTATGCCACCTTTAGTTAGTTGAGTTTGCTTTGAGACCCACATATAGGGTTCTTCTATTTCTTTTGTACTTGAGTTCTTTTGGCTTACACAACAGAGAAGAGGAAAACTGTTTTCAGTCTCCACCTTTGTGTGTATTCCCCCATTGTGTAAGTGAGAAAGCTACAAGTGAGACTCCTTTCTTCTCTCCCACAATCTTGACATACCCAAATGATGGAAATCTGGAGCGAGCAACAATGGGTGGTAATGATGCTGTCTCAGGAGATAGAGAGGGATAAGGAAAACCTGGAAGAAAAGGTACAGTAGTGGGAGACACGCAACCTTGAAAGAGTACAGGGATTGACAGAGTGCCTGGCGGTATCAGAATATGAGAGGGTGCTCGCAGAATCCAGAGCTGAGGCCGCTGAAGCGTGCTCCAATATGCAGAGACAAGCCTTTTTGAGCACTGTGCTTCATGTCACACAGGTTGAAGGTGAGGACTCGGTGGAGAGAATGAAGAGGAAGCTAGAACTGACGACCAGAGCTTTAAGGTATGGCATGCAAGAGGGCATACTCCCAACCAACACGGGCATAACCAAGGAGCGGCAATGCAGCTACTTGCGACAAGTCAGCCTCTCCACCGATGAACTCAGGGAACTTGGATTTGAGGAAGAAGAGCAGCCCCATCCACCCCCAATCCAACGCACTATGGAACAAGACACCGAAGAAGGGCTTGACTTCGAGCAAGCATTCGAGAAAGAACCACAAATCAAAGAGGCCAGTCTTCCCTTACCTGATATACCCCCAGAAGAGCCATAGGGTACCCAGGTTCGTGAGCGCGTTATTGCTACAAGAACTTGTGGAACAAGCCTAGCAGAGGGCGCAGGCACGGCCACAGCAGCTTCCTGACGAGCCCATGCTGCCACATGAGGATCACCACCCCGTTAACTGGTTGCAAGAGCTAACTATCGGGCAACAACAAGAGCTCTAATCCTGACTCTTCGAGTTCTCCTTCCTCTACCCACAGGCCTTGGACCGAGTCTTACCCCTGGAGGTAGTGGAAAGAATAATTCATTTGAGCCATACTCTAGCGAATTGATGGGTCGAGGAGTGGAGCATTATAATTACACAATGGAGACGGGAGCCCATGGACTATTGGCAAGAGAAGGTCTATCAGGTCCCCAAAACCGTTCAAGGCTACGAGGGGCAGCCAAAGTGGCGGAGGAGGATTTGGGACACCAATTTTGATGCATGGATGGCCTTCTGCGGCACGCTACAGGAAGAATTGAAAGATCCCGCCTACATGCCCTACCCTCGTAGACACGGAGTGGATTACAATAGGGGGGTGCATGGCAGGTATGACTTTCCGAAGATCTACAATGTCAATGTAGCAACTCCCGAGGAATGCATGACCTTTAGAGCAGGGGACTTGCGCCCTTTCATTAACCGCTTTCTCGAGGATTTCTCTTCTTGCCCAGAGTGGACCTTCATAACTACTTGTAATTACCTTAGGATCATTAGGTTTCTGCTTAAACAAAGCCAACAACTAAGGAAGCCCACCTCCCTCCACTCTTTTTTGATATTAACCTAGGAATAGATAGTTACGCTATGGCTAGGCTCATAATGAGGGCAACCTTGCTTCCCTTGTTTTATATGAGGATCCTTGAAGACATGAATGATAGCCACTTTACGAGGTGCAATCATCCTTTCTTGTCAACCACACCTGTCAATGCGAAGGCTACCATCAAGGGATACTTACAGAGCGGTGGTTTTTTGACCAAATCCCTAAGACCACCTTGCGACTCGTCCGAGGAAGATCAGGGTGGAGCCTGAGAGCACCCCTTGCATCCAAATGCTGGTTATACTCATCTATACACCCGCACTTATTATTTTTTTAAAAAAGAGAAAGAAAAAAAAAACAAAAGAAGAAAAAGGGGTGGCAACATCGAACCCCTCAAAGAAGCACCTTGCACGCCACAATCACTGCACCTAGGATTTCTGTACCTATCCCTGTTCCCCACGATACGTGTATAGGGCACAGCAAGGGTAGGACACACCTAGGGAGGTAACACTCGTCTATGGTTAGACTTGTCACCCTAAGCTCCACGCACCGCACCTTCCTCATGCACCAACTGGGTCCTCAAGTGTGGGACACCACCGATGACTTGCCCAAGGTAGACCCATCTCCCAGTTCCACAAGCATTGGCACCACGCACTCCACGGTCAGGCAGACACACCCCATGTAGTGTACCCTCATTTCTTTTCTTTTTAGGTACAAACAAACATCCCAACCACCAACTTCAGAGACCCCATCATCCATGCAATGTACTCCCGGTCTTATGCGACATCATACATGTCACCATGCTGGCACAACAAAGCAAGCACAACAGCCCCAGTCAAGAAGTGAATGAAGAAGCTCATTTAGAACAGTTCCGCAGGAGGCAGCCACGGAGGGGCAACCAATAGAACTGTCGAAATTTATCTTCAATTTCAAGTTTCATAAATCCCTTCAACACCAAGGCTCATTCCAACTCAATAGCCTTCTCGTTCCATAAATCCCTCTCACACGCCCTTTAACACGGCTTGTATACAAAATCAAAAGGCCACTTGGCTTCCCCAACAGCACTGTCCAACTCACCGCTCAACAAGTGCCATGAGACTGGCACTCGGCTAGGAGGGGGGTAATGTTAACGCTCAGACGAACAAGGTGGAAAATCGGGAAAAATCTAAAGCAGAAGACAAGGCCAAGGAAAAATTAAAACGGAAGATGAAGGTGCGCCAAGAAAAATATAGAAACAGTAGAAGTGTAGAAAAGTCCTAAATCAAGGAGAAAGGCACACAAGAAAAAGCGCAAGTCAATACTTTTGTAAAGAGCGCAAGGCGCACCATGATTTATTTTAAGAGAGCCGTGCAAATTGTAAAGGTAGATGGGTGGTAGGAAGGAAGCTAGGAAGATAGGAGGACAATGGAAAAAAGGGCCTAGGCTATGGCCGGGCATGTAAAAAGGGGATGACGGCCCAAATGGGATTTAGGGCTTTGTATGTAAAGTTCGAAAGATGAATGAGAGCTTATTCTTTGGTGTGTAGCAAAGTAGACTCTTCCTTTTCCCTCCTCTTCTCTTTGCTTGCTTGTGTGTGCTTGAGGGAGGGAGTGTGAGGGAGTGAGTGTGTGAGGGTGAGGGATCAAGGAGGTGAAGCTCTCCACCATCTCCTCCTTTCTTCTTCTCTCCTCTTCTCCTCTCTTCTCGTCTTGCGTGCGGCTATGGAGGATGGAGCTTGGAGGTGGGAGCTTGAAGATGCTTGAGCTTGCATCAAGAATCGTGGAGCTATCGGAGTGCTTGAGAGAGCAAGCAACTCGATCGGGCATCAAGGTAAGCTCACTACATCCATAGAGAGATATGGCGCGTCGACTATGTGAGAGGTAGCCATTAGTGCTCACTTGAAATGCTTGAAGCAATAAGCAGTCCGTGGGTCTTGGCGGTTGAGCTTGAGCTCGCCTCTACATATGACAACCTGACACCAAAAAGTGTAAAGCCTAAAGACTATAAAGAGGATGGTCAGGCATTGAAGTTTGAAACCTTCAGTGGTATGCAAGATAAGCTGAAAGCTTTGACATTTATATAGCAGTTTGATGCAGCTTACACTGGAGGGAATTTTACTGAGACTTCTAAGGTGTGGAAGGTTGCAACTTTTTTGAAAGGTAATGCTTTGCAGTGGTGGAACATATTGTTGATGCAAGGATATGCACCTGCCACTTGGGTCCATTTTAAATAGTTGTTTGTAGTCTCATGGTTAACTAACATGTTTGAAGTAGATGCATGGCATAAATTGGACGCGGCAAATTGTGTGGATTTAGAAGAGTACAATAAGAAATTTTGGGAAGCACTTTTGCCCATGAGTTCTTACAGGATAGTGCCCTTGTCAGAACAAATTGAAAAGTACTGTTGTGGTTTGCCCGAAGCCGTCAGGGATTATTGTATCAAGACTAGGGTTACAAATATGGTACAATCAATTGAATATGTTGGTGTGGCAAATGCATTGTTGAAAGGAAAAGCTGACAGCTTTAAAGGCAGAAAAGACCAGCTTTACAAAGAAGTCTTTTTGGAAGAAAAGATTTCAGCAGCAACATTAGACTTCTTTTAAATAGGGTAAGGACAGAAGAGGCCACTTTTTGGCAAATCATTTGAAGAAAGAAAGGCTTTGATGATGGCTGGGAAATGCTTTATATGTGAACAAAAAGGCCATATTGCTTCTAAGTGCCCATAGCAATCTTCTAAAGATGCTGAGGATAAAGATGTACCAAGTAAAAAGAAGCCCAGCATTGGCTTGGTGCTTGATATGGTGGGAGAGCAATCAGTTGATGATGCTACGGAATTGTGCAGAGCTGGGGAAAGATCAGAGATTCCACAGTGCTTATTTTCTTTGATCCTAGAGCTCATGCAAACTTTATCTCACTGGCATTGGTAGCTAAGGTGGGTATGCGTCTTGAGAAAATGGGACCGGTTGGACAGGTTGATTTGGCGTGCCCAGGACATACTGAACCTGCCACCCCCATTCTTGGAAGACTCCGTATGCACATCTAGAGCTATGTGGACACAGAGGAGTTCCACATCATGCCTTTAGAGGGATGTGATGTTCTGTTGGGTATTCCATGGTGCCATAGGAAGCATGCTATCTTGGATACTTACAGCAGAACGATTACTTTTGTACATATGGACAAGACTCATGTGTTAGATCTGAAGCTTAAAGGAGAGTCTATCCCTGTTGTTTCTGCTTCTGCAATTAATTCTATAATGAAAAATCATATTTCTGTGTACTTGGTTTTTGCAAAGCAAGTTAATGAAGTTGACAGTAATGTGTCTGTACTAGATGAAAGTAGAAGGGCTTTCTTGGATAAATTCAGTGACTGTTTATCAGTTTCGTTACCAGGAGAGTTATCCCTTGAGAGGCTTGAAGATCATACCATAGATCTTATTCCAGGGACTAGTCCGACCAATAGACCACCGTACAGGGTCAGTGCAGCGTAGTAGAAAGAGATTATGACACAAGTTAATGAGCTTTTAGAGAAGGGGCTAATTCAGTCCGGTAGATCTTCGTTTTGTTCACCTGTGTTGTTAGTTAAGAAAAAGGACCGCTCTTGGCGAATGTGTACTGAGTACAGATCCTTGAATAAGAACACGATCAAGAATAGGTTTCCGATTTCGGGGATAGATGACATTCTTGATCGATTACAGGGAGCAGAAATGTATAGCAAGATAGATTTGAAAAGTGGATACCATCAGATTAGAATCAGGCCAGAGGATATCCATAAGACTGATTTTAGAACGACATTTGGTCTCTATGAATTTTTAGTCATGCCGTTTTGATTGACCAATGCTCCTGCTACGTTTAACAGTATGATGGATAGAATTTTCCGCCCTTATCGAGGTTTCGTTGGCACATTCTTTGATGATATGATTATCTTTTCAAAGAATGAAGAGGAGCATAGAAAACACTTAGTTACAATCTTTAATAAGCTTAAGCGTAATAGATTGCTCATTAATGGCAAGAAGAGTGAATTCTTTTTGAAAGAGATTCACTTCCTTGGGCACATAGTTTTTAAAGATAGCATGAAGATGGATCCTGCAAAGATAGAAGCAATTGTCTCTTGGCCAGACTTGAAAATTGTTCATGATGTCTGCAGTTTCCTTGGCTTATGCTCTTACTACAGAAGATTTGTAAGACACTTTGTAGAGATTGCTTCTCCTTTACATGTGCTTGAAAAGAAGGATGTCAAATGGCAATGGACTGACAAAGAGAAATCAACATTTAGATGTTTGAAGGTGAAAATGACTATAGATCCGGTACTTATTTTGCCAGATTTGTCTATGGCCGAGTTGTGGCATACGAGAGTAGAGTACTTTCTGTTGTTGAAAGGACTTACCAAATTTATGAAAAAGAATTATTGACTGTGATCCATGCACTCTCTAGTTTGCTTGGTGCTAATTTTGTAGTGCAAACGGATCATCAAACACTTAGATACTTTCTCACACAGGCTAAATTGTCAGAGAAACACATGCGTTGGGCAAATTTCCTATCTATGTTTCATTTTCAGACAGTGCATGTGGAAGGCAAGAAGAATGTAGTTGCAGATGCATTATTTCGCAAACCACATGTATCAACTGTTTCAATTTCTTATCACCATGAATTGGATGATTTGAAAGAGCAGTATGCTGATGAATTGGATGATTTGAAAGAGCAGTATGCTGATGACAAAGATTTCTCGGAAATCTATGAACAGTTGATCAATGGCCAATATCATGATCATTATGTGTTCAAGGAAGACTTTATCATGATGCATGGAAGACTATGCATTACAAAATAGCTAAGGCCAAAAGTTTTATTAGAAAGTGATGCTCCACCGTATGCAGGACATTGTGGTATTGATGCTACAGTCAAAGTGGTAGAGACTTTCTTCTATTGGCCAGCCTTGAGATTAAATATTGATGCATATGTCAGATCTTGCCTTGTATACCAAAAGGTCAAATTTGATAGGCAGAAGGCAGTAGGGTTATTGCAACCATTGCGTATTCTAGCAAGGCCATGGGAAAGTATTGCCATGGATTTCATTTTTGATCTTCCAAGAACTTATTCAAGGAATGATGGAATTTGGACTATCATTTGCAGATTCAGCAAACAGGCACATTTTATTGTTGTAAGAAAAAAGGTTAAGTCAAAACACATGGTAAATATATTTATGGATAATATCTTCAAGTACCATGGAATGCCACGGTCAATTGTCAGTGATAGAGACCCAAGAATGACTAGCTTGTTTTGGAAAGCATTGTTTGAAAATAGGGGGACTATGTTGAAATTTTCATATTCTTTCCATCTACAAACTGATGGACAGTGTGAAGAAGCAAATTCGACTGTTTTAGATCTACTGAAGTGTTGTGTTTCAGATCATAAGAGTTCTTGGGAACACTACTTGCCATTGGTTGAGTATGCATACAATAATAGAGTGCACTCATCTACTGGCAAAGCACCTTTTGAGATTGTGGAAGGTGGAAAGAAACTGCCTCCCATTGTGCAGACAAAAGATATTGAAGCAGATTGTTATGTAAAAGATTGGGAAGAAGCATATAAAAAGGTCAAGTATGCTTTAGAAATGTCACAAGCTAAACAGAAAAGAGCTGCTGATAGTCATCGTCGTGAACTCTCTTTCAAAAAGGATGATTGGGTCTTATTGCGTTTTGAAAAGGCACGTTTGAGAAAATAGAAGGGCAAGGAATGTTTGTTTCCAAAGTTGAGTATGCGTTACTATGGCCCTTTTCAAGTCTCAGAGAAGATCAATGATGTGGCATGTAGGCTGAAATTGCGAGAAAATTGGAAAATTCATAATGCATTCCATGTGAGCCCATTGAGGCCTTTTCTTGGTGAAGTACCAGAAGATATGGGTCAAGAGGAAGAGCCTGAAGTAGAGGAATTAGATGAGATTCTAGTTCCTGAGCAGATCCTAGCACATAAGGATAGGAAAGTGAAAGGTAGAGTTATAAGAAGATTTTTGGTGAAGTTCAAGAACCATTCACCAATGGATGCCAAATAGATGGAAGAGGCTGAATTGGCAGATTCGCCTCAGTTATTGCAACTTTATCGAGAAGCTTTCTTATTGGAACCTACAGTGACTTAGAATGCTTTTTGAAGCAATGTACATTCTCTATTGTACAATTGAATACTGTATCTCATTGAATAATGCACAATGAAATCTTGGTGCTTTGAAGTTGTATTTGTTACACTTCAATTGAATGATTATACATGTTGTGACACTAATAGTTCGGGAATACGTGCTATTGCCCTGTGTTACATCCGAAAACATGTATATTAGAAAGGCTCACAGTAATCATAGTTGGATACAGAATGTGATCCTTCACCTATGTGAGACTTGAACTTGCAATGACACAAATGGTAGTGGGGAAACTCCTACCATCGCCCCGTGTCATCTATTAGCAAGTGATATATGCAGTGGCACTAAGAACATGAAGAATCTTGTTATCGTCCTGTGTCATCTGTTAGCATGTGTGGCATGTAATCGAGGTCGCTTGCTTATTTCAAGAGGAGCGTATGTCACTAGGTGGTGATACTTTTTACAGTTGCTTTTCTTATTTACTTATATAAATATTTTATTTTTCTTTTCTTTTGTTGCTGTTGCTTTTTACCCCCAGAGTTCTCTTGGAATAAGTCGGGATCTTTGCATGGCTAGAAGAGGTAGCCATTGGAACAAATTGGACTAATGGTTTGTCTGAGCCTTAGGACTGGTTCCATGTTGAATGGGCTCTTAAGAATAGAATGCCAGTGGTTTGGGACTGTGTGCTTAGCTATTGAAGATGTTGCAGGACAATGAGCCTGGCCAAGACAGAAGATGCACATGTGAGAATGCCCATGGAATAAAGATCACTATAACTGAGCCACATTACACTTTTTGATGTGGTTGCAATGATAAAAGTTGCTCAGAACAACTTGGGGAATGCAGGGGTCACCATCCCTAAAATTTAGGGAGTTAGTATTTTTGGACCCCAGAATCTGTTTGTGTCATTATCTTCGTTTTTGCACGAGGATTAATTCTCTGGTTTGTGCCGAGGTCAAAATTTGCACCACCAATCATGGAGAATTTTAGACCGGAAGGTTTAAATGGGAAAAATGTTACATGTATGCCATGTGGCACAAATTTCCAAAAGAGAGACAGAGAGCATAAAAAAAAGATGTAATAGGCACGAGGGGCAGATCTAAGAATGAAGTTTTGAGGAGCTGAGGGTAGATTGCTGTAGTTTCATTAGCTATGGAGAGTAATTCTTCATCTCTGACTCATGTACGGAGGTAGAGCTTGCTTCTTGTGGTCAACTCTCTCTCTATCCTCAGAGGAAATGCTCTGCATGATGGGCTGATTCCATCGAAGGTACAATTCTGTTTTTTCTTTGCACTTCTGTTGAGGCAAGAGCCTCACTGTCCAGGTTCAGAAGTAGTTGTTGGCTTTTCTAATGCAAGAACTAAAGAAAGTAATGACCATGCCACATAGGAACAAGGTTTTTCAGCTCTGATTTAGGGCTGTTCTAGACATGCTGGTGGACAGTAAGAATAGTGAATTCAGAGATTTGTAGGCTGCAATTCTGCACATGAATCATTGAGTTTTGGTCACAGAAAATGCTTTCCTAAAAGGGATGTTGTTCTGGACATGCTGGACAGTAAGAATAGTGAATTCAGAGATCTGCAGATTGCAATTCTGCACATGAATCATTGAGTTATGGTTATAGAAAATGCTTTCCGAAAAGGGATGTTGATCTGGTCGTGTTGTACTGTCCTTATGCAGCTGGGATTTACTTAGAAAAGATGAAAACCAACTGATCATAGGTTATGTATTTTGGAACATTTCATTTGTGTAAATTTCCATCTTTCAATTGATAAAGAAATACTGAGAGGGGCGCTAGTCTTCGGGGCCAATCTGGTGTTGAGTGAGGGAGTGAGGTCTTTGTTTGTGTGTGTGTGAAAAGACGAGGTGTTAATTGAAGGAACTACCGCTTTATGTGAGTCATAGACCGGTTTCACCATGAGTCTCAAACATAGTGGGTTGCATATATGTATTGTCAAACTTGCCACTTTGTGCCCAAGCATCATGCTAACATTGCTATACATTTGGGTTTTCATTCCACTTGCCATACTTGGATCTAGCTTGATCTCCTTTAATCTTCAATACCTCTTGCTGTCTATAGCAACTAGCAAGCCTTTAAACCAATTTATCCCTTAGTTTGCTTGGGGATTGGCCTTCAATTTGCTCCTTGGAAGACAAATTCTACCCCAAACTTAATGTTGGTTGGCCTCTTGAATCTCTTGATATTCTCTAATTACAGTTGCTGAAAATGAAGTCCTAGGTCTATGAATCTGAGCACACTTTCCATTTTGGCTATCAAACTCTAATCCCTTCTGTAAATTAGGGTTCACAGCTGAGATTCTTAAAAAATCCCCACCTCCAATGGTGGCTGGAGCCTGGAACTGTTGGAATTTGCAGAGGGAAGATGATCAATGGCTAGAGAATGAGAGAGAATGTTGTAGAGATATAGAAATTTCAGAGTTTCGTTGCCAAAATTGGCTGAAATTTAATGCTGCCTTGTTGTAAATGGCTGATTTACTGCAGCCTACCATCAACAGGAGCCCTACATGTAGTTGCCTACCCTTGTGGGCCCTCAAATTTCTGTCTCCTACCTATAGACAGCCTACAAGGGTTGCCACCTACCATTAATGACCTCCAATGGTTAGGTTGATCACCAATTGTTGGAAAATTGCAACAACAACTCTCTTCCCTTGTCTCCTAACCTCCACCATACTAGAATGAGACTCCACCAGCCTCTTATAGCTTTTCCCTAATTTGCATGGGCAAGTTTTGCGAAGTGGCAACCTTCTAAATGCATTTTTAAGCGATTTTCAACCCAATCAAATTGAATTTCAGAATATTAATTTTGAAAATTAATTTAATTATTGATTCTTTCTTAGAAAAGAAAATTGACTAGCCAACAACTAAATTGGCTAGGTCAATTCTTCATCCAAGCAATCTTGAGCATTTATTAGCCCTTGAAGTGACATTTATTAATTAGTGCCTAGTTCCTAATGTCACCACTAGCATCAATGGCTAATAGATTGATGTAGACCAAAATTTCTCACCAAGTACCACCTAATACTTGACTAATATAACTTTTTACAACTTTTTCCTTTGGCACTCGTTGACTTCTCGGGGCCCTTGGCCCGTCATTGTGAAATAACTAACTTGCACATCACGTGTGCACCTCACATTTGCACATTTGATTAACATTTAATCGAATGCTAAGCATTGTATCAAAATTTCATGTCCTTGTGACACAACATAATGCATTGCAAGTCCATGGCTTTGCATTTACTAGTTTTTTGAAGATTTTGGTGATCTAGACACGAAATAAAGAGACTTGTTGACTATGGAAAAGTGTGATGCAATTAGGAGCTTGCCTTGTCATTTGCAAATCAATGGGATCTTGTGGAGGACTGCAACATAGGACCATGATGCTTTGTTCTTAGAGGAGTTAACCACCTTGTTGGTGTTCAAATGTGTGGTTGAAAAGTGTGGAAATAAGCTTGCTCAAAAAATTTCTGTGTGGTGTGATCAAATACTGGTTCCAAGACAAATAATATACATTTAGAAACATCAGCCATCTCGGCAAAAGTAGGTAGATGAAGATCAATCAGGGCATCATGGAGTTTATCATTATTATGTTTGTTGAAAGCTAGAATTGCTCTAATGCCTTGGGAGCTTTTTGGCTTGTTGGATAAGCATCCAAACTCCTAGTTTGGTGTTCACATTTGAAGCTGCTCGTAATTATGATAAAAAGGTCACCTCTTTGTGAAGGAAGGTTGCAAGTAATATACTGCATGCACTGAAAATTCTCTAGGTGGGTTTCAGGCTGGGCTTCTCTTGTGGATCCTTTTGCTCAGGCCTGACATCCGGATTGCTAAGTTGCGCTTGACATTTCTTAGTAGGAGGGTGTCACAAACTATTATCAAGGTGAGAAAAAGTCTGATAAGGCTATCAGCTTCCAATGCCCATTCTACTTACACTTGGATGATGGCTGCTGCAAAAAACCAGTCCTCAGCATCAGTTCACATTCTTTGAGCACTAGATTGTGGTAGTCCTTGCAACATAGGAGTGCATTCTTGAAGTCCGTTCATCAATACTCATTGCAAGGCTCAATCTTTGGAAGAGGCTGACAAGTTTCTACAAGTGCTCTATTGTGACAAGAATGATCGCTCTTGAGTCTCCACTTGACGACATAAAGTTCTTGACAAACATTCCAACCGGTCAAAGCAAGAAGTGGAGAGTGCTTAGCAAGGAGTAATGTACCACATGATAGCTAGGGAACCTGATGCACAATTGTGATGACTTTCTAGAGAGTGAGTGTCTTGAAGGGCCAAAACTTACCTATGAGACCCGATACATTATAGGTGAGGGGAAAGAGTGTAATATTGTAAATGGGCCAACATGTTAGAAATCTATTGAAATTGGAATCCAGTTTGGGGTGAATGAGGGATAATCCAAAAGACTAGTGTGAGCTAATGGAGGTATCCAAACCCAAGCAAAAGACCTTATAGTTGCTGCAACTCCCAAGAGTAATGATGTCCCATGGTTGGTCAATGAGTATATCATTTGGGAATATTACATCCGTAGATCTCTAGGGATCCTGGATGTAGTGGTGTCCCCCTATTGACAAATAACTATTTCATTGGTGAGTATTAAATTTACTTCTTCTCTAGGGATCTTGGATGTAGTGAGGTTACCTTGTTTGTAGACAACTACATCATTTGTGGATACAACACCTAGGATCTCTTCTAGGGAGATGGATTTATAAAAAATTACCAAGGCAAATGCATGGAAACACAAATTTATGACACATGATAAATGGAATTTGATGAATGCTTAATGAAGAGAGAGAGTATATTAACGTCTCTAAAAGGCCAATATGGCCTATGAGACCAAAGCAATACATACAATGATGGTGTGTTTCTCATCTGGAACGAGAAAAGATGAAAAACATGCCTATAAGACTGAAAAAATGAAATAGTGTCCTATAAAAGGGAAACATGTCAATGATCTAAAAGTGAAAGTAGAAAAAGGAAAACTCTCCATCAATGAGATGTTTGTCCTCTAAGGAGATGTATCTCTGCATGGCTGAGGCGTCTCGGCATTTGTCTCCTGTGGCGCTCAATGATGGCTTTAATTTTTCTGTGGTGTGGATGTCTAGGTCTTTGTTCGGGTAGACGTGGGCGCCTAGACCGGCTAAGTGCCACTGCTCTATCCAAAGGGACACCTACAGAAGATGAGGTCCAATGATGATGTACTCCTGTAGGCTGTGTGGCAGTAGTAGTGGTATTTGCCATATTGTGTCGTGTATCAGTGAAAAAGTCAGTGACTGCCCTCTGTCTATGTGAGTCGAGCTGTGGGGGCCTCCTACTCCGTAGAATTGTTGCTCTGCATCTCTGGAGCTCCAAGAGGAAGAATCCCAAGCATCTCTGATCCTCAAACTGCATGATCCGTCTCAGGGGTCCAAATGGCAAAACCCTCTCGAAGCAGACAGTGGTATCTACCTCGTATATCATAATATACAGTGCATCGGCAGATGCAGTGTTCCTCTGTCTCTGGCTCTCTGTCGCATAGTGGGCATATGCGTTCCTCTGTCTGTATACCCTCCCATCTGCTTGTCTCAATCCTCAGGTGGTGGGATGAGGTGCGGATCTGACCAATAACTGTGCGTAGTCCATGAGGCAGCTGTGTGTCCATGTAATTGGGTCGGGTGATGAAACCATCCTCAGATACCTGAAGGAAGTGGGTCTGGTAGTGTGCCATCGTCGTGCCATGGGGGGAGGGGGGTCGGGATCCAGGTCTTCTCCGTATCTAACTTCAGTATGTCTACTCTGATCACATGGTTTAGCTCTGATCGGCTTAGGTCAAGTGTAGGGCAATCTAGGCTATAGTAAAAGCGGGGTAGTCTATCAATCTGCAGCCCATGTAGACTCATCCATGTACTTATCTGAGCATACCAACAATGTCTGTCACCATCTGCTGCTAGTTGTCTAGAAGAGGCCAGGGCTAGCCGTGGGTATCTATCTTGGGGGAGCTCCCATAGTCTATGTATGAAAGTCACTGCCTGGACTAAGGCCTCAGCCACCATGGGTGATGCTCCCAACTCAGCTCTGATAATCTCATGTGGTGTCAAGCTCTTCGCTCGTATCATACGTGAGATCATCATGACCAGTGGTCTTTCCATATGCTCCCACCCGTCATAGTATTCCTTCTCCGGTCCATCCTGGTCTCCCAAAGGCTGTCTCCTCGTGTGAAAGAGACTCGGACCTCAAATAGCTGCCCCATATAGGAGTGTGGGTGTAACCAGGGTGTCAAAAAGCCACAATTTGGTGCGCGGCTCATGAAATTGTATATGAGCACTGAGCACATTGCCTCTCCAATGCACCTAAGGCTGCATATGCTTTTGCCAAACGAGCCTCTGATGTCTCTCTCCAAGAGAACTGTGGTCCCTTCAATGTGACCCCCAAATAGACATACTGCCTAACCATCTCCACTGACTCTCCATCAAAAGTAAACTGGTGCTCAGCTCTTGTCACCCAAGTAGTTGAAGTGTTAAATACCATAACTTTAGTTTTCCCAAGGTTCACCTTAAGATCTCTATCTCTGCAAAAAGTTGATAATGCATCCAAGTGTCTATTTAGTCCCTTAGGTGAGTCAGATATAAGTACAATATCGTCGGCATAAAGCAGTAATGGTATCAGCACTCCAGCTAGGCTGGCTCCGGCTCCACCAGTCCTGTCCACATATTCTGAAATTTCATCTATATACAACCCAAATAGTGTCGGTGAAAGTGGATAGCCTTGTTTCATCCCAATGGTGCTATTGACTGTATCTAAGATACCCTCAGGTGTTCGTACTCTGCCCGTCACTGTCTCATACAAGGGATAGATATTCCACTGTATCTCTATGGGCACATCAATGTTTTGCATTCTTCTCATGAGTCTAGCACGTGGCACTGTGTCAAAGGCCTTGCGAAAGTCCACAAAACAGCAGTAGATCTTTTTCTTGAATGCCTTGCCTTCTTCGATGATTGCCCTCAATGTAAAGATATGGTCTAGAGTTGTATATCCCCTCCTGAAGCCAGCCTGGCCCTTTGATCTCAGGCCATGCATCTCGGCCCATTCACTCAATGCTTGTTCCACGATAGAGCCATATATTTTGGCCAGCATGTGTCCAATCATGATAGTTCGATAGTTACTAGGTAGCGCGGGGTCTCCACTCTTAAAGAGCGGCACAATAATATGGTTTGACCAACAGGTTGGAAATCCCTCACAAACTGCCCTATTAAAGATGTGAGCCAGCGTTGGTGCCAAGATATCACAAGCATGCGCGAAGTGTTCAGCTACTAAACCATCATGATCTTGGGATTTTTCATTTTTCAGTTTCCATATGGCATTCATCACTTTTTTTATGGTGAAAAATCTGCAATTTTCTGGTCTTGAGGTTGAGGGGAGTGGCATAGGCTCTTGGCCAGGAACATCATAGAGTGTGCAAGCATATCCATGCCAATCATCCGGTCTAGTAATCTGTAAGGGTGGCTGGTTCTCATGCATCTTTTTCCATGCTCTCTTGCTGTCCTATCCCAAGAACATGGAATACATTTCTGTTTCTAGTCTACTCAGGTATTCCCGCTTCTTTTTGCGTACCAATCGTCTGAAGAGTGTTCGAGCATGCTTATGTGTACATATGCCAAGTGCCACCTCTCGCTGAAAACGTGCTCGTGTCTCTCTGCACTCATCATCATACCAGCCATTCTGTGGGGCATTACCTCGTGGAGGTTTATTTGACGGTGTAGTGTGTGGGAAAGCGTAGGCTGCTGAAGTGTGTATTATCTCGGCCAATTGTCCTGTAAACTCATCCAGAGAGGCCTGTGTGTCTAGCTCCCTCAATGCATCTCGCACAGTAGTGCTGTATATGTGTGAGGTCGCTTCCACAAAATCGTAGTGTGGTAATTTTCGTATGTGTGGCTGTGCTTTGTGTATATGCCCATATTGCATTGTGAAAGCTAGAATAGCATGTTCTGTTGCTAATCCAATTGGTCTCTCTGAGATTTCAAAGCTTTTTATGTCAGGTAGCAAGTTGGGTGATCCAATCAAATAGATTAGATCTTGGCCACTGTGGCAACCCGTTAAGGATGGCCAAACCATGTGCACTTCCCAATGCGAGTAGATGTGTTCCATATTCTGTTCTCTCTCTATCTTGGGCTGATCTAACTAATCCCACTTCATCTAATGCAATATCTTTGAACATCTCATCACTATTGTCAAAGAAAGCAGATTGGTTGCTTCCTGTGCGTGCATTAAAGTCTCTTGCTAGTAGAACATCCCCAATTCTCATAAATCTCATTATGTCCTTATATAGTGGTGTATACGGGGATGCCTCTTTAGGGGCAAACTTAGAGTATGCAGGGGGAAAGTAGCATATGGCAATATACATGTCTCGAGTTCTACTTGTACGTAACCTGATCCACATGTATCTTGCCTCTACATCTCTATGTACCACTTGGATTGTATCTTGGAGCTCTTCTCTAAATAGAATTGCCACACCTCCTGATCCCCTCGTCTCTCCAGGCCGCCTAGTCTGAGGGGGATATACACTTTCCCATCTATATCCATATACATCAGGTAGACGACTGTCTTTACATTGATGTGTCTCTGTCACAAGACTGTGACAACTATTACCTTTTTGTTGATTTCTTTATTACATATTTTATTTGGTTTTTCTTTTTGGAAGGATCCCTCTTGAAATCTAAACGCCTGAGTTGCATGGCCAGTTTGTGAAACGGACAGGAATGTCTAGTGAGTCAAGACTGGACAGTTAAGGTCCAGTATAAGTCTGGAAAAGACTGATGGCACTGTAGATTGACAAGCCTGGAAGAGACTTGTGAAAGTGTATATGGACAAGTGTGTTGAAGAACTAGCTTGGAAGAGACTAGTTCAAAGTGAAGATGGACAAATCTTCAAGAGATTAGTCCATGTGGGGTCATCAGTGGAAATTCACTTTCAGTTGAGCTACATTACAGATTTGGATGTAGCCATAGTCTGCAAAGATGGTCAGAAGACTAGTGGGGATGCAATGGAAGCAACTCCTAAAATTTAGGGAGTTACTATTTTTGGACCCCAGAATCTGTTCGCGTCATTATCTTCGTTTTTGTACGAGGATTAATCCTTTGGTCTGTGCTGCGATCAAATTTTGAACCGAGGATGGTGAATTTTAGACCGAAAGGTTTAAACAGGAAAATTGTTACATGTATGCCATGTGTCACAATTTGGGCATAAATTCCCAAAAGAGAGAGAGAGGGCAGCACAAAAACGAGTTTCAATGCATGGGGGGACTCATGTTTGTGAAAGGGAGATGGATTGCTGTAGATGGAGAGCTCTTGAGAGCTGGTCTACCTTGTCTATGATGCACAGAGGCTTGAGCTTGCTTCCTACTCTCTCTCTTTCTCTCCCTGACAGTATGGTTATGTTGCAGAATCAAGGGCCTTTCTTCTGATTCAGGTACACCTGTGTGGAATATGCTGTTTTTGCATGAGGCAAAAGCCTCTTTTCTCCAGGAACAGGAGCAGTTGTTTGCTGCCCACAAGCAGGAACAGGTGAGGGTGGTAACCTCACCAAGCAAGTGTTTGAAACAACATTAAATTAGTTCTGTTCTGGACTGTTCAGAGGTTATTTCAGAGCCCAATTGATGTCAGAATCAAGGGGCACTTGGCCCAGATGATGCAGAACAGTGCAGGGAACAATATGAGCTGAGAACAGGTGTCAGAACAGGTCTGAACCAGTAATTACAGTGGGCTGAACAGTACAGGGAACAGTATGAGTTGTAAACAGGTTTCAGAACAGGTCTGAACTAGTAAATACAGCAGGTTGAAATGGTCAATTCTGCACTCCAACCAGAAGATTCAGACTTGGGCAGAGTTTCCCCTCTTGGTCAACTTGATTTGGGTCAGTAATTGTGCTGTTATGCTGTCAAATTTCGCCCAGAATAGGTGAAAGACAGCCCATTGTACTTATAAAAAAAAAAAAAAGAAATACCGCAAGGGGCGCCTGACTTAGGGGCCAACAGGGTGTCTATGTCACAACAGGAGCATTCTAGCTTCCTGTATTTCTTCTTGACTCTGTGTCTTTAAGTTCTGGTAAAGTGGGCGATCGTGAATTGGGTGAAAGCATTTGTATATTTTGGTTGTACTCTACCGCCCTTTCCAGTGAACAGGCCGGTTACATGGTTCCATTGCCGGGATCGAATCACTTTTTCCCTAAAGAGTGAGCCAGGGTTTGTTTGGGTGTAAGACACAGAATTGTGCATTATGGCTGATAGAAAGGAGGACACCAGAGAGGAAGCGTCTTCATCACAGGAGATCCCCGTTGTTCATGAGGTGGGAGAGTCTTCTAGACCTCCACAGTTTGTTAGTCCTCCTGTTATGGTTGAGTCACAAGTTCTTACGGCTTCTTCTATGGATGAAGACACTTTCAAGACTCAGTTAGTTGCTGTTGTGAGTATGTTTACTCAAGTGATGCAGAATCCGAGGTTTTTGGCATTTTTGCAGCTCTCCCTTCCTTCACAGCAAGTTGGGCGATTTGCAAAGATTTCGGATCGAGTAGAGGTCCAGGATAAGGGTAAGCATGCTGCAGATTCAGTGGAAACATCAAGGCAGCTTGCGGAGTCAATGGAGACTCCAAGATTAGTTCCGACTGTCGAGGAAGAACAGGTGGCGGAAATGCTAGTTACACAGGCATTGCTAGTTCAGCCTGCCACTTTACAGCAGCCAAATGTTGGCCTAAATGGACAGGGAAATAGTTTTCAGGCTTTACCACAGGTTTTCCCACCGACCTCTGTACATCCTGGGTACTTTGGAGGTGGATCTGTATTTCAGAGTATGGCTGGTTATGCACCTGGAAACCAGATTTATGTAGCAGGAACAGTGTTTGGGGGTACACAGGGTTTTATGCCAAACCCCATGTATGGCAATATAGGCATGCAGCCTGGATTTTAGGGAGTTCAGGGCAGTTTTGGCATGCCACAGGGCACTTTGGTATGGCTGGTTATCAAAATCAGCAAGTATTGTGTCTACAAGCCCTGTAGTCAGTGGTCCGGCAACTCCCATGCCACCTGTTAGTGTTCCTATGTTACAGGCATATCCTATGGACCCTTTGATGGCTCATGAGAAGCCAAAGCTATACTAGGAAGGTGGTGCAGCCGTACAGTTTGACATCTTTCGAGGATTTGAAGATAGGACTAAGGCTCTTTCTTTCTTACAGCAGTTTGATGCCGCATTTGCAAGAGGGAACTTTACAGAGCCTTCTAAGGTCCGGAAAGTTGCCACTTTTCTTAAGGACAATGCTAGTTAGTGGTGGAGTACACTGTTGATGCAAGGACAGGCTCCTGCCACTTGGACTTACTTCAAGCAAGTATTTGCTTCTGCTTGGTTGACCAATGAATTTGAGATTGATGTTATGTTAGCTTGGCACAATTTGGATGCATCTAAATGCAAGGATCTGGAAGACTATAACAAGAAGTTTTGGGAGGCTTTACTTCCAGTCACTTCTTACAGGGTTGTGCCATTGACTGAGCAGATAGAGAAATATTGCTGTGGGCTGCCTAAGGAACTTCGGAATTATTGTACAAAGACAAAGGTCACCACTTTGACTCAGCTAATTGAGACTGCTACCACAGGAAATGCATTATTGTTGGGATAGTCAAGTAGTTTTGGGGGCAGCATTAAACATGACAAACCTGAGAAATTTTCAGCAAAGAAGCCATTTGGTAAACAGGTTTCCCAGATTTCTCAAAGCACAGGTAAACCTTGGCAGTTCAAGAAGAAGCCAGCCAAGTTCTTTGGACAGCAGTCAAAGGACCAGAAGAAACCTTTTGTGCGCAAGTCTCTTGAAGAGAGAAAGGCTTTAATGACTGAGAGGAAGTGCTTTATCTGTGAGCAGACTAGTCATATTGCGTCTAATTGTCCGGACAAGAATAAGAGATCAGTTGATGATGATAAAGAGGACAGGAAAGAAAAGAAGCCCAAACCTTCAACAGGTTTAGTGCCAGATATGCTGGGAGACAAGCCATACTCGGATGCTAATGAGCTCTGCAGAGCTTGGGGTAAAGTTAGGGATCAACATGTACTCATTTTCTTTGATCTAGGAGCTAAGGCAAACTTTATTTCACCAGAGTTAGCCTCTACTTTGGGCATCACAGCAGATGAGATGGGCTACACGGCAAAGGCAGGGTTGGCATGTCCTGGCCACTCAGAGTCAGTGACACCCATTCTTGAAAAGCTGCGTCTTCATATACAGTCTTATGTTGATGCAGAAGAATTTTATATCATGCCACTTGAAGGCTGTGATGTCTTGTTGGGAATGCCATGGATGTTCAGAAAGCATGGTGTGTTGGATGCCTTTAACAAGACACTGACTTTGGAACATAGGGGAAAGACTCATGTGCTTGATGTGAAGCTTAAAGGAGAGTCTGTACCTGTTGTATCGGCTTTTGCCATTACATCTGTAATAAAGAATCATCTTTCTGCGTACTTGATTTTTGCACGTGATGTCAAGGATAATGATGAGTCTAATTTCTCTTTGTTAGATAGAGACAGGTCTGCTTTCTTGTCTTAGTTCAGTGATTGTTTTTTTGACTCATTACCATCACAGTTGCCACCAGAGAGGTTTGGGGATCATGCAATAGATTTGGTGCCAAGCAGTAGCCCACCAAATAGACCTCCGTATAGGGTTAGTGCAGCCCAACAGAAAGAGATATTGAGCCAGGTGAATGAGCTGTTGGAAAAAGGGCTGATTCAACCAAGTTCATCTCCCTTTTTGCTCACTAGTGCTCCTAGTGCAGAAGAAGGATGGCTCTTGGCGCATGTGCATAGATTACGGAGCGTTGAACAAGAGTACCATCAAGAACAGATTCCCCATTCCAAGAATTGACGACATCCTTGACCGTTTGGAAGGAGCGTCAATTTTCAGCAGGATAGATTTGAAGAGTGGATACCATCAGATCAGGATTAAGCAAGAGGATGTGCATAAGACTGCATTTAGGACCACGTTTGGTCTCTATGAGTTCTTGGTAATGCCATTTGGACTTACTAATGCTCCTGCTACGTTTAATCAAATGATGGATAGGATTTTTTTCGTCCATACAGGCAGTTTGTTGGTACATTCTTTGATGACATGATTGTCTTTTCAAAGAATGAACAGGAGCATAGAGAACACTTGAAAGCAGTCTTTGATGAGCTTTGCAGTAATAGGTTGCTTATCAATGGCAAGAAGAGAGAGTTCTTCTTGGAAGAAATCTAGTTCCTGGGGCACAGTGTGTCAAAGGATGGTGTCCGAATGGATCTTGCTAAGGTTGAAGCAATTAGAACATGGCCAGATTTGAAGACTGTCCATGATGTTAGAAGCTTCTTGGGTTTGTGTTCTTACTACAGGAGGTTCATTCACAATTTTGCAGAGATTGCTTCACCTTTACATGCTTTACAGAAGAAAGGAGTCTCTTTCCAGTGGACACAAATAGATTTCAGCTTTTAATCTTCTTAAAGAAAAGACGACTTCTAGTCCAGTGATCATTCTGCCAGACCTTAGGAAGTCATTTGTTGTCCAATGTGATGCTTGTGGCAATAGCATTGGTGCAGTGTTAATGCAAGATGGCCGGGTAGTGGCTTATGAAAGCAGAATCTTGCGAGGGGTAGAGAAGACTATGCAGGTCTATGAGAAAGAATTGCTGGCTGCGATTCATGCGCTTTCTTGTTGGAAACACTACCTACTTGGGGCAGATTTTGTTGTCTAGACAGATCATCAGACATTGCGTTATTTCTTAACTCAGACTAAGCTGTCAGAAAAGCATATGCGTTGGGCAAACTTTTTGTCAATGTTCCAGTTTCAGATTGTGCATATGGAAGGCAAAAAGAATGCTGTGGCTGATGCTTTGTCAAGGAAGCCACAAATTTCAGCTGTGTCAATTCCTTATCATCATGAGCTTGATGATATGAAGGAACAGTATGCTGATGATGAAGATTTTGCAAGGATCTTTGATCAGCTTGTCAATGGACAACATCATGAGCATTATCTTCTCAAGGATGGTTTCATGTTGATGCATGGTAGACTATGTGTGACTATGCCATTGAGACAGAAAGTTATGACAGAGAGTCATTCTCCACCGTATGCAGGGCATCGTGGTATTGATGCAGCAGTCAAAGCAGTAGAGACATTCTTTTATTGGCCTACTTTGAGAAGAGATGTAGATGCTTTTGTGCGGCAGTGTTTGATTTGCCAGAAGGTCAAGTTTGACAGGCAAAAAGCACCAGGGCTTTTACAACCATTGCCTATTCCAGATAAACCATAGGAAAGCATAGCTATGGATTTTATCTTTGATCTTCCAAGGACACAGACAGGAAATGATGGGATATGGACTATTATTTGCAAGTTTAGCAAACAGGCTCATTTCATTCCTGTCAAGAAGAAGATAAAACCAGATCAGATGGCACGTTTGTTTACGTGCAATGTCTCCAAGTATCATGGTATGCCACAGTCTATTGTCAGTGACCGTGATCCACGGATGACAAGTCTATTCTGGAGAGGCATATTTGAGAACATGGGCACAATGCTTAAGTTCTCATCGTCATTTCATCCATAGACTGATGGACAGTTAGAAGAGGCAAATTCTACTGTCTTGGATCTGCTTAAGTGCTATGTGTCAGAACACAAGTCAAAGTGGGAGCAGTATTTGCCTTTGGTCGAGTATGGATACAATAATACTGTGCATTCGTCAACAGGCAAAGCTCTTTTTGAAATTGTTGAAGGTGGTAAAAAGGTTCCTCCCATTTTGCATACAAAGGATAAGATCTTTCAGGCAGATCAGTATGTGCAGAGTATGGGTGAAATGTATCAGAAAGTTAAGCATGCCCTTGAAAGGACTCAGGCAAAGCAAAAGAAAGCTGTTGATCATCACTGTCGTGAATTAATATTTTCACTTGGTGATTGGGTACTGTTGCAGTTTGAAAAGGCACGCTTAAAGAAGCGGAAAGGCAAGGAAAGTTTTTTCACTAAGCTTAGTATGTGATACTATGGGCCTTTTCAAGTAACAGAGAAGATTAGTGATGTCAGCTATAGGCTGAAATTGCCTGACAATTGGATGATTCATAATGCTTTCCATGTAAGTCTTCTTAGACCTTATGTGGGTGATGTGCCAGAAGATATGCCAGCTGAGGAACAGCCCGACATTGAGGAACTTGATGAAATTCTTGTTCCAGAACAGATATTGGGACACAAAGAAAGGAAAGTGAAAGGCAAAGTTGCTAGAAGGTATTTGGTTAAGTTCAAGAACTATCCAGCTATAGATGCTAAGTGGATAGACGAAGGTGAACTTGCAGAGTCACCTAATGTGTTGGAACTTTACCTTGAAGCATTTCGCTTGCAACCTACCTTGATCCCTTGTATCTCTAAGCTGAAATAGATTGTAAAAGTGACAATTGCTTAAGAAAGAAATTATGTACAGAAATAGATTTTGTACAGGCTAACACTTATCTATGAAGTGTAAAGAAGGATTACCCTTTAATCACCAACTTGCTTTTTTTAAACCAGGTAATTGTGTCCATATGGTTTTCTCAGTGCTAAAGAAGTAAGTATTGCTTGCAAGAATACAGTTTTTACTTCTATTGAATTGAATACATGTTGTAACAATGGTTACTCGATCGGGCATGTATTTTGTGAATTGACTCAGTGGGGATATCATTTTGATGTACCGGCCACTAGATCTCTAGTCAGGGTGATGTGGAGTCATCAAATAAGAGTCTGCCACTATGGGGATATCATTGTGGTGTACCGGCCACTATATTTGGAAACAGTGATGTGGAGTCACATGATAATGGTCTGCCATGTTTCACAGTTAGAACATACATGTGTTAACAGTGTGTTCAGTTCACAATGTTGACTGATAGCATGTATGTGTTATACATGTGCTGCCAAGTGTAAGTTCACTGGGTTAGCTGGAAGCATGTATGACATTCATGCAAACGAGGACGTTTGCGATTTCGAGAGGGAGGTATATCACAAGACTGTGACAACTATTACCTTTTTGTTGATTTCTTTATTACATATTATATTTGGTTTTTCTTTTTGGAAGGATCCCTCTTGAAATCTAAACGCCTGAGTTGCATGGCCAGTTTGTGAAACGGACAGGAATGTCTAGTGAGTCAAGACTGGACAGTTAAGGTCCAGTATAAGTCTGGAAGAGACTGATGGCACTGTAGATTGACAAGCCTGGAAGAGACTTGTGAAAATGTATATGGACAAGTGTGTTGAAGAACTAGCTTGGAAGAGACTAGTTCAAAGTGAAGATGGACAAATCTTCAAGAGATTAGTCCATGTGGGGTCATCAGTGGAAATTCACTTTCAGTTGAGCTACATTACAGATTTGGATGTAGCCATAGTCTGCAAAGATGGTCAGAAGACTAGTGGGGATGCAATGGAAGCAACTCTTAAAATTTAGGGAGTTACTATTTTTGGACCCTAGAATCTGTTCGCGTCATTATCTTCGTTTTTGTACGAGGATTAATCCTCTGGTCTGTGCCGAGATCAAATTTTGAACCGAGGATGGAGAATTTTAGACCGAAAGGTTTGAATAGGAAAATTGTTACATGTATGCCATGTGTCACAATTTGGGTATAAATTCCCAAAAGAGAGAGAGAGGGCAGCACAAAAACGAGTTTCAATGCATGGGGGGACTCATTTTTGTGAAAGGGAGATGGATTGCTGCAGATGGAGAGCTCTTGAGAGCTGGTCTACCTTGTCTATGATGCACAGAGGCTTGAGCTTGCTTCCTACTCTCTCTCTTTCTCTCCTTGACAGTATGGTTATGCTGCAGAATCAAGGGCCTTTCTTCTGATTCAGGTACACCTGTGTGGAATATGCTGTTTTTGCATGAGGCAAGAGCCTCTTTTCTCCAGGAACAGGAGCAGTTGTTTGCTGCCCACAAGCAGGAACAGGTGAGGGTGGTAACCTCACCAAGCAAGTGTCTGAAACAGCATTAAATCAGTTCTGTTCTGGACTGTTCAGAGGTTATTTCAGAGCCCAATTGATGTCAGAATCAAGGGGCACTTGGCCCAGATGATGCAGGATAGTGCAGGGAACAATATGAGCTGAGAACAGGTGTCAAAACATGTCTGAACCAGTAATTACAGTGGGCTGAACAGTACATGGAACAGTATGAGTTGTAAACAGGTTTCAGAACAGGTCTGAACCAGTAAATACAGCAGGTTGAAATGGTCAATTCTGCACTCCAACCAGAAGATTCAGACGTGGGCAGAGTTTCCCCTCCTGGTCAACTTGATTTGGGTCAGTAATTGTACTGTTGTGCTATCAAATTTCACCCAGAATAGGTGAAAGGCAGCCCATTGTACTTAAAAAAAAAAAAAAAAAGAAATACCGCAAGGGGCGCCTGACTTAGGGGCCAACAGGGTGTCTATGTCACAACAGGAGCATTCTAGCTTCCTGTATTTCTTCTTGACTCTGTGTCTTTAAGTTCAGGTAAAGTGGGCGACCGTGAATTGGGTGAAAGCATTTGTATATTTTGGTTGTACTCTACCGCCCTTTCCAGTGAACAGGCCGGTTATAGTCTCAGTATACATAGCAATGTCTATCCCTTTGAAAGTATCCTCAAAATAACCTGCATCTGTCTTAAGGGAGCCATTGCAATTCCACAATGTGAACTTCAGGGACTGATAGGCCGCGCACCGTCATGTTGTCCTTTTCTCTGTGATGATGACTCTTGCATCTCTGTAGACAGCCCATTTACCTGCTTTCCGTGCCTTTAGAACACGTGGCATATTTTCCCTCTTGTGGGCTATTTGGGCTGGGGTGAGGTCTTCATCTAGGTAGATCTTTTCTCTTTTGAGAGCGATCCTCTTGGAAAGGAAGGCTCTCTTATTTTCCAAGTTTCCAAACTTCAAGATGAGGACTTTTGTTTTTGTGTCAGCTTTCCCGACTCACCAAGCCCCAATGATGGGTACATCTGTAGCCCCAATTTTGTTGTAGCTTTTTGAAGTATAGAGTGTTTGCTTTAGCATTAGCTTTGATTTTGGATTTTTGCTATTGTGCATTTCACAACACTAGGGATTTGTAGAGTTATAAGAGAGAAGAAAGGAGTCAAGAAGAAGGGAGACCACATTTGGGAGTATTGAGGAGGAGAGCGAAGGAGATGGAAGAGAACTTCATGCCAAAAGGATCAGATCTACTCCATTCCTCATGTCTCCAGTCTACACAGCATGGCAAGGTTCACATCAGTCTGAGTACATCTGCAATCTCAGTACATTCACATAGGTCTGCATTCACTTCAGTTTGAGAGAGTCAACACATTTCTTATACAGTCACAGTCACAACACAAAACTGTCCCATCAGTCACTGCGCATCCCTGCAGATACTGTTCACAAGGCCCACCACTGTTTACTGTAGGTACATCCCGTCAGTGTTTACTTAGTACTCCTGCGTCAGTACATTTACAACATTCTCAGTGCTCCTGCGTCAGTACCTTCGTCACAGCATTCTCACTACAGCATTCTTATTTGTCACAGTACATTTGTCACAGCATGTATTTTTGTCACAGGACATTTGTCAGTACAGCATTACTGCATCAGAGAGGTCATGCTTGTATCAGAGAGAGAGCTCATGCCTGCATTACTGACGACCTCAGACTTGTATCAAACTTGACGACCTGTCTTGCATCACGCTTGCATTACTGATGACCTGTCCTGCATCAGACTTGACAACCTATCCCGTCACGTCAGAGCATACCCGTCACGTCACGTCAGAGCATACCCGTCACGTCAGAGCATATCGGCGACAAGACATCCCACGTCACAGAGAGAGAGAGAGAGAGAGAGAGAGAGAGAGAGAGAGAGAGATACAAAGGGAGTGTTGAACCTGTCTCTCTCAAGGACCGGGGCAGAGGTGGGCTGAGAGATGTGTGAGAGATGCTGAGAATAACTTTGAGAGTGTGTTGTACTTGAGGTGGATCGCAAAATGCAGCAGCAGTCCACTGTGAATGATGATGATGTAGGCAGCAGAAGAGGGAGAGAAATGCAGTCTTCCATGTAGGAGGATGTTGATGTAGCCTTTGGACAGGTGAAACACTGCTGGGCAGGCTGAAAACGTAGCCTGGACAGCAAGTGAGGATAATATAGCTGATTGCATGATGAAGCAGGCCAGGGCAGTAGCAAAACACAGCCTTCCTCCTCTTGATAATGGTGATGAAGAGACCACTTATGAGATAATGTGAACACACGAAGGTGGACCGGTTTTTTTTTAAAGTTTAAAGACTAATGATGCTTAAAAGAAGCATAACTAATCAAGAAACATCGTGACATTGGGGGGAGGCGCCATTTTTTCAGCCACCCCTCAATCCATTAAAATTTTGATTTTTTTGCCCATTCAAATCAGGCTTCATGCTCCTGGCCATGGATTCCTCGATTTCATCTCTCTCTATTGTGAAAAACAGCAAGCAATTTGATGCATTGAATGAAAAGATAGAAATTTAGTCTTTCTCTCTTCTCATTTTCTCTCACCATAAACGTGGTAGCAGGTGACAGCAGATCAATCGGTGGCAGCACTCCAAGGCAAGGTGGTAGCCTCTAAGGCAGGAGCTGAGCTGGATGCAAGTGGCAGCCTCTGGGGGGGCAGGGTGGCAACCTCTGTCAATAAGTTCGCAGCAGGAAAGATGCTGGTGGCTGGTGGAAAGGAGTGGGAAGATGACAATAATGAGAAGTTTTCCCTAAAATTAGATGTAGATCTATATATAAGGAAATTCTCCTGCTTCTTGTCAATAAGGATAAAGCCTGTGAGATGAAGTCTCGTGAAATTCAATTGCACTTTTGTGTTCCTTTATCCGTGTAGAAGGTAACAAAAAATCTCATAGACCAAGCTAGGCAGCAGCGGGGTTGCTAAGTGCTATGCTTGGTCCTTTTGCCTGCAACTTGAAATTGGTGGTATAGAAGCTGAGTCTAGGTTTCAAAAACAGCTTTGAGGAAAAGCTATATGTTATGAATTAATTAAATAGAGTGATATGTTGCTTAAGCTTCAGTTATAGCTGTAAAGATTTTCAGGGCTTACCTTGTGTTTTCAGATACTGATGGTTTGAGGGATACTTGGTGGTGTTGTGCTGGTGATCTAATGCAATCTAACCTTTATGCAGGAAGGCTTAATTGTGGTGGATGCACATGCTTTGATAAAGCTGAAAGAGGAAACTCAGAAGCTTTTTCTCTCTCTAAAACATATTTTCATTGGGAATGGATCAATCGGTGAAGTATTGACGTCATCTGCAGATAACATTTGGCATGAAAGCATCCATAACTTACATAGATCAGCATCAATACCCATTCAACATGCATTGCTTCCAGTACCTAAACAAGGGCGCCTCAACTCAGCTCCAAACAGATCATCCATAGTGGAGAAAGAATCAATCTTGCGTGTTTTTCCTTGGTTGATGGAGGGCTTATCTTTGGAATTTCGTGGGCCCTGTCTAGTGCTAGCACTGACTGATGGATCATCTGGTTATAAATCTCGTAACTTTATTTATGGGCTTTTTTGTTCTGCTTTATGTCATGTCCCTAACACAGGACAATGTGGTTGTTTTTCAGAACCTGCATGCTTGGTCCTTGAGTTTGATGCATCTGCAAAGCTTGAAGGAGGTATAAAGGGGAGGGCTATTGATTGCAAGGTTACTCAGCTATCTATGTATTGCCTAGAACTTTCTGGCAAGCATTTGGGAAGGCTTGAGCACAGCACTCAGAATCATGCTCCTAAGTCTGGTTCAAGCCTTAGTTTAGTTTCAGATTCTCACACTGACAAAATTCCAAATGACCTGCAAAATCCTTCCAACTCTTTAAAAGGGACTTCACTGTCAGGAGACTTGAAATCAAACAAACAGACAGCACTTGATGGTTGGGATCATGATTTAACTTCATTCAGTAACTTGGAGGGTGTCAGCTCTGAAAAGATAGATTATATTATAGAGAAGCTCAAGTTCTCATGCACACTAGAAAATGTTGTAATGCCATCTTTCCCATCGGTATCCTTAAATGGCTGGGAAGGCAGTTGTTCTCTTTCTGGCAGTGATATTGCAGTAACAACTTCTGAGATACAGGTAGCAAATACGGGATTGAATTCTACCTTTCTACATTTTCTTGTGGTATATCATAGCAGTGAATTGTTAAATTGTACTCTGCAGCTCCTTTCAGCACTTTTTGCATCCTTTTCTGGCCTCTCAACAAGTCAAAGTAAAAGCACATTGAATACAAACACTGAGCAGTCACTACTTTCAGGGGAAACAGCTCATTGTGCTTTTGATGTTCCAGATGGTGAGTAGTGGAGGTTTGTGAATTAGTAAGGATGTTATATGAAGTTGTTTTGGTTTACTCTGGAGTCTAAGCATGAAGAAATATTTGGGTGTAGGTTCGATTGTGGCTGTCAAAGATGTGCACGAGCACTTATACATGGCAGTTGAGAAAACAGATAATCAATATCGCTTGATTGGTGTGCTACATTATAGCCTTGTAGGAGACAAGGCTCTTTTTAAGGTGATATGTATTTTTGAATCTTTGGCTAATTTGTAAAATCGTTGACTGAGAGCTTTTGCATGTTCATGTGCACATCCATGCTTCTCTCCTTTTTTCACTTTTGTGCTGTAATATGTACATTACTTGGTGTTTTGGATAAGACATTCATATGCATTCATGCATTGCACACTCATGTTGGTGTGCATGTTCATGCGCACACAGACACATGAGCTTACCCGCACACACACTCTCTTCCCTTGGCAATATGAGTTTGGTTTGGACTTGAGCATTACTCTCTCTCTCTCTCTCTCTCTCTGTCCTGGAATGATTCTGGTCTCTGGTCATGCAGTGATTCTGGTTGCACGGGAATGCAGTGATTCTGGTTGTGCTGGAATGCAGTGATTCTGGTCAACAGTGAATAAGGGAATGCAGTGATTCTGTTATTCTGGACTGTCTTGCAGTGATTCTAGTTGGTAGGTGGACTATGCAGTGATTCTGGTTATGCAGTTTGACTTTGCAGTGACTGTGACCGCACAGTGGACTATCCAGTTATGCAGTGACTCTGGTCATGCTCTAGACTATGCAGTCATGCAATGACTGTGGTAGGGATCTGGATTATGCATTGATGCAGTGGCTGTGGTTGTGCTCTCTCTTATGCAGTGACTTTGATTGTGCTGGACTGTCATGCTAGAGTGATTTGATGGTTGTGAAGGAACAGTGATTGTTGTGATGCACATGACTGGCTGTGTAATTATTGCAGTCTTAAACTGCATTACTCACACAGCAGTGAACAGAGTGAACATTGAGGGCATGCAGTAAATACATACTGCAAATTTAATCTTGGCTTAAACTGGACTATTGAAATAAAGCAGTGAGCATTGCATACCATAATACTGTGGCCAGTACTTTGAAAAGCTGTCATGCACGAGTCCCATTACACTGTCAACATACCAACTCTTCTGGGGCTTGTGCTGTGAAAGCTGGCGATGTAAAAGTAATGTAGTTGGTCAGTAAGATGTGATATATGTGCATCTAGTGGTTCCTCTGCATCCAGATGTCCCAAGGCTCGTGGTAAAGGGCATCGTCATACGTGTCTACACTCATGGGTGAAAGTGATATTTATATGATGGGTGGATATAGCTGTGGGGTGAGGTGGGGGTATGATGGAAAATGAGAGGTGCAGGTGGTCTCCTTCGATTGGTTGGGGCAGTACTGAGAAGTCGTAAGTTGGGCTATCCCAGGATCCCAATGGCAGAAGCATGCATACCTGCTCAACCGTTGCTACCTCCTCATCAGATGCCCCATCAGATGGTGCCATAATCCTGGCTCCAGTAGCTCTAGACTGTAGTATATAACTGCTGCTGTGTAAGCAGACTTTCTGTGATCTATGCATCGTTGTATTGTAGTCTCCCACCAAGACCACCTTTCCTGGACTCAAATATTGTGTCATTTCATTAGAAAATGTGATATATGATGTAGTCCCTCCTACTTCCTCCTTGTCCTCCTCAAATCTATTTGTGTCCACGACATATTTGAATCTGTTGGTTGTCTGGATTATGTTCTCTTTTGGAACTCATTATGCAATCTGTCTAATGTTGCATGTTACATTGCTTCCATACCACACAGTCTAAGTGTACACCTAAATAGAAAATTTCATGTGGGGTTTATGTCTTCTCATGAACACATTGAAATTCTGTCTTCCAGGTAAAATATCAAAAACATCGCAGCAGTATGCCACCATCATGGTTTTCACTAATATCTGTGGGTGCAAAGGATGCTAATGGTGAGCATTTTCGTGTGCACTTCCGCCCTGGATCTGGCTTAGCTGATGTATCAAGCGTTAATAATGGGTCGGGGGAGTTGTGGCAAATGTTACCATGCAAAAATTCAACTAAGGATGATGATGAAAGTATACAATTTCACTCAGGTTTACACAGAAATCTGGTATATTTAGTCAATCAGAAGAGCAAACAAGGATTGACCTTAGCAGGTGGAGCACCGATGATGGTTCCCAAACCTGGAAGTCCTATGAAGATTAAAGTACTGGAATCAACTGGTCTGGAAGAAAACCATTGTCTTCAAACACCAAAGCAGATGCCTGAGATAGATGTTCCAGGGCGCGGGAAGGATTTTTCCATGGCATCGTTCGCCATCCCAAAGGTGGATGTAAAGGTGGGAAGTATCACATTGACTTTACTACATGGAATGGGACAAGGAAAGCATTTACTACCTCTTCTTAGAGGCAGATTGGAGGATGTTGGAGCTGTTGTGCATGTTCATCCTTGCAAGAGTAGGCTCATGGGAGAGTGCAAGATCGTATTTGAATACCTGGAAGCTAACAGTGATCAATGGTAAGTACAGTTAACCAGTTTGGATTTACCATAGCAGTGTATGAAGTTTAAATGAGGCACAAAGATGGAAACTTATGTGTTAAGGTAAGAAGAAACAGCTTCTAAAAATTCTTGAAACCAGAATATTCAACCAGAAAATTTCAAGTGAAGGCATATTAGTAGGTAAAGATGGAACTCCCAAAGTGAAAGCAAAACGTTAAAGCACATCATCATTTGCTAGGATTGAATATGGATGTAGGTGAGAGAGTATTATAATGTAGGGGTGTGATCGTGTTAGACAGGTTGACCCTGAGCCTTTAGCACATTATCAGCTCCATTTATGTCCTACTGGGCAAAGGCTTTTGTGGAAAATGGCAAGGTGAGCTCAGTACAGTTTCTATTTTGAGCACCCTTGTCAGATCCCTTGTTGACATGTTTTTGCATGGAAGTACAGCAGATATTTAGGGTCATAGGTGCTCATGTTCTGACTTTTTAATATAGGAGTTTGGAATTGGCAGCAGGCAGTAGTACAGCCATAGGTTACCCATTGTTTGAGGATTTCTGAACCACATCTAATCTGGTCACAGTGAGCTTTGTTGTCAATGATATTCGACATATATTCACTTTAGTCTGATATTTGACATATATTCACTTTAGTCAATTATATGCCAACTATTGGTATAAGCTAAGACAATCATTTTGATAATGATTGGTCTGAGATGCAGGAGAATATGAAGAATGGCATGGCGAGAACATGAGAATTGTGCAATGTTCCAATCCATTAATGTTATGGATTATGTGATCATGATATGTGTTCAACCTAGGTGCCTGCATGTAAGCAAAAAAGGAAAACTCTGGACTGGTGTGTTTGACCAAAGAACCTCCTTGTTTTAGGCCATTTTACTTGTAGTTACAAGCCACACATGAGATTCCTGCTGCCTGGGATAGCTAGTGCCAACAGGTGGGCACTGTATACTCTTTTCGTTGAGTACAAATGGAACTGATCATACTTGCTGCCCACCTTGGGCTCCATTTTGGTGCACCATTGCAGAATTTCCTATGAAGCGGTTAGGGATAATCTGCTAGGTATCATAGAGTAAACAATTTGAGCAAATTCAGTTGTATTTGCTGGAAAGTTGCAAATTTGTATAAATAGGGGGTCTTGCATGGGAGTTGCATCTGTAGAATTCTAGATACCATCACAAGTTGTTCTTCTTTCTTGTGAAATATATTGTAAAAACTGTCCTCCAATAATATCAAAGGGCAGTATAACAAAGTGTTACACACAAACTGTCACATTGTTGGACAACCCAAGATAGGTGCCCAGATCATTGGTCATAGCCTTGGATCATGAGTGACTTAGTGTGAATGTTCAATGCACTACGGGATGCCATATCTTAAGATGCGAGTGTGGCTCCTAGATCATTGGTCGTAGCCTTGGATCATGAGTGTCTTAGTGTGAATGCTCAATGCACTATGGGATGCCATATCTTAAGATGCGAGTGTGGCTCGGTACACTGCTGACCCAAGGCCGTGACCACTGTAACAAATGGAAAGTACCCATAGGAACCAAGCTGCACACAAGCCATGACACAAACCATTAACATAGAAACTATAAGGGAATGGGCATTAGGCTCACCATCCAGTCATAGAGCCAAATGGGCTCACCCCACAAGGCTGGGGCCAGCAGCATCTCAAGCCACACTTGTGTCCCAAGAGCTGTCTTCCCTTACCACGAACTCACACCATCCTACTGTATGGACATGATGGCCATGGGGCCTAGAGTACTAAGTGTAGTGATTACACGTTGATTGTGCCCAAATGGGCATGGAGTCCTATGTATAGGACTCAATTGCCTAACCAGAAAGTCCCCTTAATTCATAAACAACTTGTAGAAGTTCTCAATCCAATTGTTGGTTGCAGAATGCTTCTAAAAAATGGATTGAAACTCCATTTGAGCTTGGGACCTAAACCTGCTCACCAAGTGTATGCCGTTCCTTGGAGCATGATTTGTATATGCTCGAGGTGTTATGTTGCATTGAACTGATAGAAATTGAAATAAGCTGTCCACTAGTCTCGTCACATTTCATTCTCTCTCCTTTTAGGCTTGGAGAATAACCCCGCCCACCAAGCATATGCCTTTCCTTGGAGCATGATCTGTATTTGCTCAGTGTGCTGCTCTTCTTTGATACAAAACTGAAATATGCCTTCACACTTGGCCAGCCATGAGTAGATGCTAGTCTCATCACTTTCCTCCTCCTTCCCTTTGAAGGGATCCAGATGGAACTGAAGAGGTAGTGTATCCTTGGCTGCAAGCACAAGTGGAAAATGGGAAATGTGAAGCTCGATTACCGTTGGACTTCTTTAAGCCATAAGAGACAAATCCCCATCATGAATAAAGAAGATCGTTTGAGACAATGCCCATGCATGCCCTTAGGATTGGGAGAAGTCAATGAACTCCCTCAATGAGTTGTGGGTTGCTCGTGACAAGAGCCTCAAATAGAGGTGCATTGTGAGAGGCCATGATGGTGAGAAGAGATGATGGTGTTGAGCAATGAGAGGGCAAAAGAACGGGTGGGATAAAGTGAGGGTAAGAGAATGGGTGTTGAACAATGAGAAGAGATGATCATGTTGTTGTTGAACAATGAGAGGGTAAAAGAACAGTGAGGAGAGATGATGGCGTTGTAAAAGGCCATGATGGTGTTGAGCAATGAGAGGGCAAAAGAACGGGTGAGATAAAGTGAGGGTAAGAGAATGGGTGTTGAACAATGAGAAGAGATGATCGTGTTGTTGTTGAACAATGAGAGGGTAAAAGAACGGGTGAGATGGAGTGAGTGAGAAAGAAAGTGTAAATAACTGATATCATTTGAGTTGGTGCTGTAGAGGAAAGAAAGAACGGTTGGTAAAATGTTGAACAATGGTAGGGAAGGGTAGTGGGAGCGTGGTTCTAAAGGCTTTAAGGCAGGGCATGCTAGGAATTTCTTATTTTTTATTTGGAACTGGGGCCTAGGAAATTCAAGCTGCCTGGCTATTTTTAGTTGTCGGGGTTGGGGGGTTTTAAGGTGGGGATGCCACAAAAGCCAACAATGTGGCCCCTTTTGATTAGGCGGCCATGCGATGCAGCCCCATCTATAGCCGCACAGCTCTTTGTTGTGCTCGCCAATGATTTGTCTCTTGCCATCACATGCTGGACCACTTGCAGGCCACTTGTCAAGCTGTTTCAACTTGCTCATAGTGACTTCCTCAACCACCCTCACTTGCTTTAATAGCAAGTTGCCTAATGACAATCCGTCAATGCTTGGATCATCAACTGCCAGCCTGCCATTGTAGCACAATTACAAATGGTGGTGC
This sequence comes from Lygodium microphyllum, assembly GCF_053477565.2. NCBI lineage: Eukaryota > Viridiplantae > Streptophyta > Polypodiopsida > Schizaeales > Lygodiaceae > Lygodium > Lygodium microphyllum. The sequence goes on along the minus strand of NC_141148.1, from coordinate 81,756,913 downwards.
CCATTGGAATTGACCAACATACACCTCTCTCTCTCTCTCTCTCTCTCATCAGCATCTTCCTTCTCTCGACACATCCTCTCTTCTCAACATGTTCTCTCTCTACACTTGTTCTCTACCTTGACACACTCTTCTCTCTTCACAATAGCACAACTATTAAAAACTTCTTACGTTTTCTTGTGTGTGCCAAGTCTCTCGGTGCCCAATGATGGTTTGCTGTGGCAATGAAGTGGCAGCTTGTTGGGACCCAATCGCTGATGCATGTCCAATAAATTTACATTAAAAACCCTTGACACCATCCCAAGCATGAGTAATAGTCAAGAACAACTCCTCATCATAACCATCACTTGCAATATGTGTCTCTTATGTTCACCCCTCTCACTGGTAGTGTCCCATATTACTTGTTCGAGATGAAAGTGAACCTATCAAGCGCTGACCATCATGGTCCTGTGAGCGAATGGTGGTTTTATGCATGTTATTGAATCTTGTGTTGAAGGGCAAGTTGATGCTGTGATACCCCTCAGATCCAACCTACACACAAGACACAAGACACAAGACAAACCATACCCGAGACATAGGAATCATAAGAGAATGGACATCAAGCTCTACTTGTCAGCCATAGAGCCAGACAAGCTTAGCCTTGAGCCTAGGGCCGATAGTGTACTAGGCCATGCTCACATCCCACAAGATGGTGTCCCATACCACCAACCCACACCATCTATGTATAGATGTGATGGCCACTGGGACTTAGACTCTAAGTGTAGTGATCACACAATGAATGTGCAAAAATGGGCCTTTAGTCCCATTTGTAGAACTTAGCTGCCCTCACCCTAAGGTCTTGTTTGTTCATTGTCACTAAGTCACTCATGACCCAAGGCTGTGACCAAGGCTGCAAGTGGTCATCTTGGGTATCCAATGGTGTAACACAAACTAATGTTGCAAATCAAAACATTGGGGGATTGGAGCATTGCTGCAAGTAAACATCAATATTTATTGGCGCACAAGTCCACATGTCCCTTGGGGTATTTCTTTCATTTTTTTCAAGAGTTGTGAAAGAGATAGAACAGTAGCAAAGCTGTCCCCAATCTGAAGGAACTTGAGCAGTTTGAACTGGCTAGGTAGGGTAGATCTTGAGAAGTACAAACATAGTCGTATACAAGAAGCACAAGCACATTTCTAAATGGTTTTCTAGATGAGGAAGCTATGTGCTATTGTAAGTGGATGATCTATTGGTCATGGGCTCAGACACATCCATTGTTTTCCACCCAAAGGCACAATTAAGTTCCATGTTCAAGATGGCCAACGTTAGTCTTCTCATACTTCTTGGGTGAAACCAGCCTTCCTTCCGTGGATGGGTGGTAAATCCCTGATTACAACTTAATTACAGCAGCAAACAATAAATGCAAATCTGAAAATTCAAATTTACCTATTGATCTTGGACAATGCACACCCGATTGGCCCCAAAATTGGCGCCCCTTTCGGTATTTCTTTAGCTTTATTGAAGAAGAAGTTGATTTACAATGGGATTCTCTCGATCCCCTTCGCAATCCAAACTCCCCTTGCTGTCCAAAGTGACCAGCAAGTCTTCAATATGTTTTGCCCCTTGATTCGGGCACTTAATTGACCTTCACCTACTTCATAGATGATGGAAATGCCCCAAATTCAATGGCTAGCTAGTCCTCTACTCGAATTTAGCTGAAATTCACCTTCAGTCCTGAAAAATCCAAGTCTTAGAGCTTCCAATTTCTTACACGTTTCCCAAGCCTGCTGTTAAACCCTAATTTCTGCTGTAAATTAGGATTTATAGCAGAGAAATTTGCAATTTCTCAGCCTCCAAGGGTTAAAATGTTGAGATCTTCGGAGCAAGGTTGTGAAATGGCTGGGAGATGAGAGAGATTGCTGTAGAGAGAGTAAATTCAGAGTTTTGTCGCAAAGAATGACTGAAAATCAGTCAAATGCAACAGCTGCCTTGCCACAACAATATTAAATGTTGTCGCCTACAATTGAGACATCCAAATCAGTTGTCACCTTGTTCTTGGATGCAATTGCCCAACTGTGGAGGGTTCGAATTTGCAATCGCCTCCTCAAAACTCACTCGTGCCTGGCTGCAATGGCTGAAAATAGGCCGGCCATGGCTGCTCACAGCTCTTCCACCTTTGCTACAGCAAGAATGATCTCATTTTCCCTCTTCTTTAGCCTTTTATCACTTGTATGGGCAAGTTTGCAAAGTGGCAGCCTTCCCAAATGGTTTTTCCAACATTATCCATCATTAAATATTAATTTTCAGCCTTTAATTACTGAAAATTAATCTAATAATTATTTCGGTGCCCAAAAAAATAATCTAACTAGAAAATAATTGAATTGGCTAGGCATCTTCCAGTCCCAAGTGTCTCTGTGTCATCTTTGACCATTAGATTGGCGTTAGGTACCATTAAACGCCACATCTCTAGTATCACCAACTGACATTTATGGTCAAATGAATGACCTAGGCCAACAATTGACACCAGATACCACCAAGTACCTGTGCAACATAACTTATAGCAACTTTTGCCTTTGACATCCTGTGATTTTCTTGGGTCCCAAGTTCGTAAATTTACTCTAATCCTAGTTGCACCTCACATGTATAATATTTACTTAATCACATGATTAAAAATTAATCCACATGCTAAGTGAGGTTTCAAAAATACATGTCCTCATGACATTGGGCATGGAGGTTGTCTAGCATTTAGAGGCTATCTTTGTGTGTCAACAAAACTACACCCTTTAGTTTTTTGATTAGTTTCTATCCTTTTGATATATGATCGGTGGCCACCCCAATAGAACCAAGTGCAAAACTAAACTCCGATGCACCACCTGATGAGCGCAACTATTGTTCAATCGTGAAAAATCTTGTGGCTTATCCATATCTTCCCAGATCTAGCTTATTTAGTCTCCATCTTAAGCAAAATTTTCAATACGCCTAAGTAGTTTCATTGGATTACATGTAGGCATGCATTAAGGTATGTTAAGTGTATTGATTCTTATTGCTTGTCTTTCAATCAAGGAATAGTCCCTTTGACTATGCTAGAAACTTGGACACGCGGTGTCCCATGGTGGTTACATTTTCGAAATCCTTGGGCTTAGCTCCAATTGCTTGGTCAAGCCCAAAACAAGAGACTACTTGCATTTTCAGCTAAGGCTGAATATTGAGCCTTATATGATGGTACCACCAAGGCTATAATTGCCTTTCCCTCACTTGTATGGGCAGTTTTGCCAAGTGGTAGCCTCCTAAATGCATTTTTCAACCCAATGAAATTAATTTTCAGAATTAAAATTCTGAAAATCAATTTAGTTATTAATTGCTGCTTAGAAAATCAACTATTCCAACCAACAACTACATTGTTGGCTAGGCCAATTTGTCATTCAAGCAATTCTAAGCATTTATTAACCTTCAACCGGTATTAGTCAATTGATTAATACCTAGTTCCTAATGTCACCACAAACATCCAAGCAATTCTAAACATTTATTAGCCCCTCAACTAGGATCTATTAATGAATTAATGCCTAGTTCCTAGTGTCACCACTAACATTGATGGCTAGCAAAATCTTCTAGGCCAAAATTTGACACTGAGTACTACCTAGTACGTGTCAAGGATACTTTATTACAATTTTTTGCCTTTGACACCCATTGACATCTCAGGGTCCTTGGCCTATCATTGTGAAATAGTTAACTGGCATATCACATGTGGACCTCACATTTGGACATTTGATTAACACTTAATCAAATGCTAAGCAAAGCATCAAAATTTCACGTCCTCATGACACCCTCCTTGAATCCTTTGTACTTGTATACTTGTATAGATGAGGCTCACTTGCCCCACCTCACCACCCTCTCACACTCCCTCTTTGGCATTGGAGGGTTGTGAGGGATGACCGCATAATCTGCACATTAGAAATCAGCAGCAGGAGGGTTGCCAAGCCTTTCCCTCAGTTTGATGAAGATGACTCTTTCCATGTCTTGGCCTTTGCCTTGGCTCGAGGATTTGAGTAGAGTTTGGAGGAGGAGGATGACTCATTAGAGGAGTCCATATCCTATTGCTTCTTTTTCTCCTTCTCCTTGTTCTTCCTCGAAGTGCTAACTCCTTACAATCGTTGCGCAAATGTCTCTTCTTACCACAGTGATAGCATTGGGCCTTCAATTTCTTTTTCTTGTCACCCCTCTCTGAAGCTACAAATGCCTCATTGAAACTACCATATTGAGATGGAAGCTGCCCTTGTAATTGCAAAGACCTCGTGCTCAAGGAGCATTGAGGATATATGTGAATCTCACTGGCATTGATGATGTTTGGGCTTGCAAAGCAATGGCTGCCCCATTAAGCTCCGGTGAAAGCTTGTAGACCACAATCCCAACAATATGATCCCCTGGAAGCATAGATTGCATGTGCCGAAGCTAAACTTGTACTTGTGTAACATGAAATAAGAATGATTGGATGTCCTTTGGCTCAAACTTCATTTGCTAGAGCTATCCACAGAGAGTAATGGACATGATATACGATCATCATATGCTCTACGGCTCCTTGCCCGTTGCATCACGAACGCTGCCCCCGCATCACGCCTCTGCTGCCATTGCGCCTATCCAGCGCTGCCATTGCACTCACCTAGAGCTCCCCCCCGCCTTCCACAGCATTTGCCCCCTCCTCCTCCCGCCGTCCAGTCATCCCTCTCCCTCCGCTCTGTTGCGCTGCGGCCACCCCTCTCTCATCAGCTTTCCCCTCTTCCGCCAGCGCCTCCCCCCCACTCCCCAACCCAAAACCACCAAACAACCCCAACACACCCCCCCCTCCCCCCCCAACCCCCACCTTGCGCGCGGTGCTTCCGCCTCCATTGCTGCGCGGCCCCCGTCCGGTAGCCCCTACTCAAGTATTCCACTGGGCTCTGGCCATTCGTGGTGACTACTCCACCGCTAGGAAAGCCGCATCATTTCCTTCCCCCCCCCCAACCCACCCCCGCAGCACGGTAGCGTGATTGGTAGGTCCTCAATAGGGTCGAGCAATGGAAACCCCTGGTTAGACGCCGGTGCATTTTGCGAGTGCCCCCTAGTCAAACACCCTGTGCGTTGTTCTCTCTGAGGAACAACTCTTGGCTGTTCGTGCCACAGAGCTGGAGGACACACTCCATTCAAGGCCCAGCTTCGGGATTGGCTTCAGTCCATGCTGCGCATTGGCACAACGCAGATCGTGGAGGCAGTCCTCATGGGCCAACGGATCTTCATGGTTCGTCTCACCTCTGTGGACGTAGCTCATGAATTAGTGGAGAGCTCACCCTATGCCTCCATGAAGGGGGTCATTTACATGGTTCCCTGGTACAGTGGCTTCATAGTGGAGACATTTGAGCTTCACAACAGATTTCTTAGACCCCCAGTTACTTTACTTATTCTCAGACTGGTGGTAGAGTACCGCGAGTTAGTGGACTTTGGACGGCTCTTTGGCACAATTATTCTTTCCTTCTTCGCGGATGCAGTGACAACTGCAGGTGTCCCCAGGGTACGAGTGGCTGTGAAAGACACAGAGTATACCAAAGTTCCTAGAGATTTAGGCAGGAGGTCACTTCTTTAGGCAGCAGGTCATTGTGACCGGGCAACCAGGGCAGTGTCTGCGCTGCCACGACTTTGGGCATCGGGCAATAGACTATACGTGCTTCGGAGCCAAGGCAGTTCTGCCAATAGGCCCGCAGGTGGACGCTGACAGCTTCATAGGGGTCCAGAGACGATAGAGAGGGAGACGGCAAGGGGGCTGCAACCAGCTCCTCAGACGCAGCCTCGACAACAGGGAGCAAGAGGGTGAGCGACGCCCCCTCGGTAGAGCACTCCAGAGCCCTCCCTGCCCGCTCCATCCAGTACGACCGCAGCCCCCCACATCCACACCCGCGCACAGACTACCTCACCTGAGATCCCACAGCCCCCACACCCACACCCACACCCACACCCACACCCACACCCACACCCACACCCACACCCACACCCACACCCCCATCTCCCATGCTCCCCCCCACTAACCTAGGCCCACAACAGCGCCCCCCCCCCCACCCCCCCCTTCCAGGGGCACCTGCTCCCCTCCACACCCACCATGTATCTTTGAACATCCCATCATCCCTCGATCTTCTTTCCCCCCACCCACCCCCCTGTCAGGCACTGCCCCCGATCCACCCCCGGTTCAGATGATCCCCCCCCCCAAAAGACCCACCCCCCCTTCTCCCACAGGAGGTGATGAGCCACACACATCTACATCTTCCTCGTACCAGCTATTTTCCCCCTCCCACACAGCCATGAGCTCATCTGCATCCGCCGCCCGCCACACTTTCCCGAGAGAGGCACAACTATTGCCACGAGTTTTTCCGCAGTGGCCCATGGTCCTACTTGAGAGTTGCGGAGCGTGGAGAGTTTCCACTACCTCTAAAGGTGGGGATCTTCGTGGTTCATAAGCCTAGGAGGGGCAAGGTCCATTTACTAGCACCACTAGATGGACCAAACTACGCTTTTTTCCTTCAGTCCTCTTACTCAAGGGATTGGACGACGACACAGATAGAGGAGTTGAAGAGTCAGGTGGAGGACCACATCTCCCAGTGGATGGGAGAAGGACTAGCACTGTTTGCATAGCAGTGGCGTGGTTGCATGATGGACATAAACTGGTGGGTTGGTGCCGAGGTCCCACACTTGAGCATTATCTTTCGAGCCCCTCCACAGTGGAGTGCTTCGAGGGATGTGATCGAGTGGCCCCCAGCATAGGTGGCCCGTGTCTACTAGTGTACTGAGTCACGACTCTCAGCATGGTTGATAGATGCATTTATAGTACCACCCGGAGCATCTATCACCCCTATGGTTCGGGCCGAGGCCCACCATGGGGGACTGGAGTTCGCTATCTAAATTTGCGGCAAAGCGTACCTGCATGCCCCATAGTTTCTCCCCCTCATTAGCAGCCTCCACATTGAACAAATGCTTGTTCGGTCAGTCGCAAGTTTCCCCATGAGCTTACACCTTGCATCTTGGAATGTGAATAGTCTCCACTACAGTGGGGCACGTGGTTCCAGGAAGTTGATCGTTCGGTAGGAGTTTTAGCCTGCCTTGTCGGACGAATCGACATGTGAGAAATTGAAAATTTATTTTAAATTGGGGATGACAAAAGCAAGATGAATGAGAACTTGCAACACAGAGATTATTACAAGAGGTACTAGGGGATCCCACCCTCCACGCACAGGAGGTGTGCGCGCGAGCAGCCATTGCTGGTCTAGAGGATAGGCGCTCAGAGTTCTCTTTCCGTATCTCAACAGCTTTCTTAGCGTGGAAGGGGGACACGATGTGCAGGGAGTTTTTCCAAGTGAACTAGCCTCGCACCTCAGGAGAGCAGATATGCAGTCTTAGAGATCAGTATGGGAGGACTCGTTTTAGCCCAGATGAGGTGATGGAGATTGCCAGTGACTACTACAGATGCGTTTTCCAGTAGGAGACAGCCTCAGCTAGAGGATAGCGATATAGGCAATGGGTCTGGAACCACATCCCATCCCTCATCACAGAGGAGATGGGATGCTCCCTCCTATCCCCCTTTACAGAGAAGGAACTAGAGGAGGCTTTCCATACACAAGATGGGCAGAAATGCCCGGGTGAGGATGGCCTCTCTAAGGCCTTTTTCACTACCTACTGGGAAGTGGTGAAGGACCCCCTTCTGATGGCCTTCCAAGAGAATTTTACTTCAATACATATGCCAGGGAGCCTTTCGGCAGGCCTTATTAGTCTTCTCTCCAAAGGGGGAGATCGGTTGGAGCTTTCCCAGTGGAGACCGATCACCTTGTTATCAGTGGCCTATAAGGCAATGGCAAAGATGATTGGTAGGCGACTACGCCCCGTGCTTTCAGATATCATCCATGATACACAGTCGGGTTTTGTCCAGGATAGGAGCATCCTCGACAATGTATTCACCTTCTTTGAGGCGATAGAGTGTGCTCTCCACAGTGGGTAGAAATTGGCCGTACTACTCTTGGATTTCGAGAAAGCTTATGATAGGCTGGACTGGGAGTTCTTAGAGGGCACTATGGTGAGGTTGGATTTCCCCTAGGCTTGGATTCGTGGGGTCTCCGCACTTTACAGATCAGCCACCAGCAGGGTTGTCATAGGTGGTAGGCGAGGGGAGGGGTTCCTACTAGAGACATCGGCCCCGACAGGGCTGCCCCTGGCCCTGTATTTGTTCCTACTCTTTGTAGAGGCGATGGCTCACTTCCGCCGGTCACGTGTGATTGGATTACGTGGACTCCAACTTCCAGCGAGAGAGGAGACTGAGTTGTCAGACTCAGAGTATGCAGATGATATGGCACTCTACATAGAGGAAAATGAGGTGATGTTGGAGAGAGTGAGACTGGCTCTTGAGGTGTTCAGTTTTGAGGCGGGAGCGAAAATCAACTGGCGAAAGTCGGTTGGTTTTCTTACAGACCCGGACTCTGGCACGGAGCGGGGCATCTACCTGGGATTTAGATGGGTGAGCGGAGGGTAGACCGTTCGGTACCTGGGGTTCCAGGTGGGACTCGACATCACTTTAGCCCAACAATTTCTTCCAGTCCTCGATACTATCTGGAGGAAGCTGACCTACTGCAGCACGGCTTGCCTCTTACTAGCCGGCCGAGCCTGGGTGGTTAACAAGGTCCTCCTAGGGATAGCCTGGTACATTGCCTCGTGTTGGTGCTTCTCCTCATCTTGCGTAGGGCAGCTTCGCCGCCTAGTGCGGAACTTCCTTTGGTCCGGGTCAGATGGCTCCAAGGATTCCAAGGCCAAGGTGGCGTGGGCGACCATCATACGGCATCGGTCAGAGGGAGGGCTTGGGATCATAGACCTAGAGTATCAGAGCATGGCCCTCTTAGGCAAGTTGGTTTTCGGTGGGCTCACACCGGGAGGACAAACCTGAAAGGTCCCATTGTAGGAGGGTCTCCAGGATTGTAGACCGAGGCTTGGCGGTGAGTGGAGGCCGTTCCTGAGATGGATCTTCATGTTAGCCCAGATCACCTCCCCAGATCACCTTTTCTACGTAGCTTGCTCTACATGTGGCAGGGCCTCCCTGAGGCCCTAATCCAAAGCCCCCCTAGCTGCTAGGAGAAGATAGACTGTTAGCCGGTGATTTGGAACCCCCAGGTCAGGGATTGGAAATGGGCACAGATTGGCGAGTGTCCCCACATACAGTGGGCTGGTTGGGAGGTTGACCTGGCTCGTACTATCAGGATATGGCGGGAACAATACCTTAGGAGTGGCTTGCGCCCCCGATACGAGAACCGATAGAGCCCGAGGAGGTATGGGCTGCTAGGTTTTCACCAGCAGGTATCCCCCTGCAGGTGGCAGGTAGAGTGGGCGGCGCTCCACTTGGGACATTTTTCACCATACAGGAGGGGGGGTGTCTGGCTCTTGACAGAGGGCAGTAGGATGAGGGGATAGCTGTCCTTTCATGTAAGAGGATCCGGGTGATTGGCCTTCAAGGGAAGACATGGGGGCTGGACCCTTTTGTCTTCTGGAAAAAGCTTAGGGAGTGGCGCCTTTGGATTTGGGAGGGCAAGCCACTTGATGAGTTGGAGTGGGATCCAAGAGTATGGCTATGGTCGGCCATTGTGGTCGCCAAGAAGCCACTGAGGTTCTTGGAGTACATTGCCAGGAATGGCAGACACGTACTGATGCAGGAGGATATGGACTGGGTGCTGTCATGTAGCAGGCACTTGGCGGAGCACAGTATCACAGAGCCTTTCCGACGGACCTTTTGGCGCTGCCTATGGGATAGTTGGAGGCTAAGGAGGGTATTGTATTTCTTATGGCTGGTGGCACATGGAGGCTTGGCGGTGGGAATTTGGCTTGCCCAGATGCAAAAGGAGGGAGGTTGTATGCCCTTCACATAGTAGCCTTTGGAAGCCCCAAAGCACTGCCTTTGGTCGTGTGAGGTGGCGCAGCTCGTGTGGAGAGGAGCATGCCACATCCTTTGCCATATAGCACCTAGCCTTGGATGTATCTCATGGGGGGCTTTCTGTTGGTAGGCAGTTAGCCAAGGCTGTCACCTTCTGTACGAGGCCGGGATGCATGACACGATATTCATTATCAAGGCAGGGTCGTACGCAGTTGTCGGTTTGGAGGCTCTACCCATCTGCCAGGTACTGGAGCCCACACTAGACCGCTCTGAGGTATGGGAGATCATATGGAGTCTTACTGGTTGGCATATCTGAAAGGTGCGGTGTCAGGAGGCTTTTGACAGAGAGAGACTTTCAGACAGGCGACCTTAGCAGAGCTCTGGACCTCCATCATCCACTCCCTCCGCGGCTGATGGGATCAGATGCAGGGTGAGTCCAGGGCTTGTCAGGAGCTCTGTTTGCATTTCATGTGTAGTTGGGGCGGCCATGACCTGTTTTTTGTGATGCAGGCAGGCAGTCCCAGAGTAAGGCGATACACCCCCCTCCATGGCTTCTTGCCCCCATTCCCCCTAGACCGCCTTGAGAGGCTTGTATACATGATGTATTTGTGACTTTGCATTAGCTCTAGCTAGTTTGTTGAGCATGAGCAATCCGCTGTAATGAGTTTTTTTTGAGTAATATAATCAGCCATATTTTACTTGCAAAAAATTTCCATAGAGAGTAATTGCACACATGGTTGATGGAGCCTTGTACACCATCTGAAGCTTCTCCCATACTGTGGAGACTATCTTGTAGGAGGTGAGTGCGAGTAGTACTCTATTGGAGATACATCAAAGAAGAGCAGAATATGCATGGGCATCATTGCAATCCCATGTAACCACAGCTTTCTCATGGTTGTCCTTGTTCCAATCATAAAGAAGAGGAGTGCGAGGCTAAGGACGCTCAGAGCTCTTGAAACTACATACCACAAGCACTGTTGCACAAACCAGGCTTTCATAACAGCACTCCATGTTAAGTAAATACATTGACACTATAATAACATGGAGACAATAGAAAGTCCACCTTTGGCTATGTCTTCACCTTTGCTAGAGATGCTCTTTATTTGATATCCATGGTGCAAAAATGCATTGCTCTATCTACTACACAGGCAAAGTATGTTACAACCACTAAGACTTGCAAGGAGACTCTTTGATTAGGCCTCCTTACACTACATTCAAATTCTATGAGTTCTATTTAGTTGGCCAAGAATTCGGTATCCTATGTGCGAAAATAAAGCACATTGAGGTGTGTTACCATTTTATGAGAGAGATCATTGAGAACAAGTCCATCGAGCTTGTCAACATCTCAATTGATCAAAATCCTACAGATTTGCTCACTAAAAGTCTCTCAATGGAGTATTTTTCCTTGCTTAGAAAGCTAATAGGCATTGGATGAGATGAGGTCCTTTCTCATCTTATTATACTGCTGTCATTTTTTTCTTGTTATATTCTCACTAGGGACACATTCATCTCTAAGTGGAAGGTTGTTGGAGATAGAGGCGTGTGCTTACACTACTTGTCTATCACTACATTGATAGTATCCGCACACATATACATTGCAAGTGACGATCACCCATCACTATCACTTCGTTCTTTATTCTTTCAATGATATTTGTTTAAGGGAAGGCTGGCCACACATTGCGATTGTTAGAGTTCCCACATCTTGATTCTCTCTCTCTTGTTCACTTGCTCCATCTTCCATAAAAGCCGTGAAGTTTGTTATTAGTAGAATAGGAAGGAGGTGCCATTTGGAGAGGAAAGGATGAGAAGATAAAGAATAGAGAGAGTACAACTAATCACAACAATGATTGCGCGGAGGATGAGTTCAGACGTAGTGCAAGAGGAGCTGATCAGAAAAGGACTGCAAAATCTGAGATAAACAGGGTGAAACTAGTCAGAAAACACTGTCATAAGACTGAAAACGTGTTGGTTAGTTTGCACAAGCATTAAATGGTGAAAATGCTGCAGACACAGATCAAAATGCAGACAGATAGTGATTAAGTGCAGGTGTCAACATTAAAATAATGCATAAAATTGGAAATGCAGGCAGCGGAGATAATATGCAGGTTGCAAGGGCCAAAAATCAGGCCAATTTGTAGTCCGGACAGGTCATTTGGGTTGCAGCAGATAGGAGGCTGATCATGATCCTAGGCTGTTTTAATACTTTTCCTCACAATTGTTAACATTTGCAAAAAAAAACGCGAGAGCTCAGCACCGTCGGGACGCTCGGCGCAACCCCCCACCCCCCTAAGGCTATCTTTTGCTCCAGGTCTCCCCCCTCTGGCACGCTCCCCCCATCCCCAACCCCGGACCCAGCCGCAGATGATCAAAAACAGCAGTTTCTCGTCCCCCCCTCTCTCACCGTTGATCCCCTCCACCCTCGAGTTGCTCCTTCTATCTACATCAACCCCCCTAAACCCCCCCCCCCCCCCCCCCCCCCCCCCCCCAGGTAGCACCGCGACGTGATTGGTAGTTCTCTCAGAAGGGACGCGCAATGGAAACCTCTGATCAGACGCCGGCGCACTCTACGAGTGCCCCCCCAGTCAAACACCTTGCGCGTAGTCCTCTCTGAGGAGCAGCTCTTAGCCATCGGAGCTAAGGTGTGGAGCTAATGGAAGCAACGATTTATGGTCAGGTAGTAGGACATACCCCAGCTTCAGGACTGGCTTTACTCCACGTTGCACATCGGCACAACGCAAATCGTGGAGGCGGCCCTATTGGGCCAAGGGATTTTCATGGTGTGGCTTAGCTCGGCGGACGCAGCTCGTGAGTTACTCGCCAGTGCACCATATGCGTCCATGAAAGGGGTCATATACATGGTCCCTTGGTACAGTGTCTTTACTGTGGAGGCGTTTGCACTCCACAACAGGTTTCTTCGGCACCCGGTCACCCTTCTTTTTCCCGCCCTAGCGATTGAGTATCGCCAGTTGGTGGAAGACTTTGGACGGCTCTTCGGCACTGTCCTTCCTGCGTCTTTCACGGATGCAGTGATAGCAGTAGGAGTCCCAAAGGTACGGGTGGCAATGAAAGAGGTCAAGAATATCCCTCAGTTTCTAAAGATTGAGGCAGGCGGGCATTTCTTTAGGCAGCAGGTCATTCTAGCTGGGCAACCAGGGCAGTGCCACGATTTTGGACACCAGACAGTAGTTTGTACGCGTTTCGGTGCCAAGGCGACTCCGTCGACAGGCGCGCAGGTGGACGCCGATGGCTTTACTCGGGTCCAAAGATGAGAGAGAGGGAGACGGTAGGGGGGGATACAACCAGCTTATCAAACCCAGCCTCGTAAGCACGGTGCAAGCAGGCATGCGACGCCCCCTCAGTAGAGCCCTACACAATTCTCCCTATCCGTCCCACGCGGCAGGACCGGAGCCTCCCACATCCTCCACCGGCGCCACAGACCACCGTGCCTGAGTTCCCACAGTCCCCTGAGAAGACCCCCCCCCCCCCCCCCCCCCCCCCCCCCCTCCCCCACCAACACACACACCCACCCACCCACCCGCCATGCATCTCCGTCCATCCCTCGATCCTCTTCCCTTCCCTCCCCCCATCCCCACCGAGTAAAATATCTATTGTTATTGAGTAAGCTGCCACGAGTACTGGATGTGTGTGCCACACTCCAGTATAATCATGAGTTCTACAATTGGTTATTATCCTCATGAAGTGACATGGATTAATAAATATGTACATAAATAAACAATGAGTTTTGTGACCCTGTATAGATAATATCAACACACATGAGCAATGATAGTCAAGGGCAGGGAGAAGAGTTGGGTTTGACTTGTTGAGATCCTCAGGTCCTCCTCTCACCACACATTTAGAAGTCCTGTGACCATTCCCACCTCCAGGTGGAGGGCATGCACTCCTCATTACCACCAAATGAAGCCCTAACCAACATCTCTGATGGTGTAGACGAGGCACCGTCCCCTTCTATACACCTTTTCCCTTTTCGGTCTATCCTTCTCTGGGGATGAGCCTTGCTCCACTCCATGACAACTAGCCCACGTAGCTTAGTATAAGCCAAGATTTGCTATAGCTGGAATACCCTCTGCAATCGAAGTGGGACAAATATCATCATTGGGGTCATCCCTCTACAACAAACACTGCATGCCTCACCTCACCCCTCCTTGTCATATGCACTTGATAACCCACTGTATAATCCCTTCCATGCGAATGGTTTTATCCTACCGCAAGGCCTAACCCTTGGTCCACATTTTGTAGGTTCCCCTATAGTAACAGTCATGGACCACATAGTGCAGCTGGCCTGCAAGGAAGCTCTTCACGTCGGAGGGAGCATAAGGCACTAGCGCCCCCACCAGAACGCTACGTGCCTAGGTACACGACGAAAAGAGGACACAGTTGTTACCATAGGAGTTCTTCCGCAGTGGCCCATGGTCCTACTTGAGAGTTGAGGAGCGCGGAGAGTTCCCACTACCTCTAGAGGTGAGGATCTTTGTGGTTCGTAAGTCAAGGAGGGGCAAGGTCCACCTACTAGCACCACCGGATGGACCAAACTAGGCCTTTTTTCTTCAGGCCTCTCACTTAGGGGAATGGACGACTACACAGATTGAGGAGTTGAAGAGTCAGGTGGTGGATCACATCTCCCTGTGGACAGGAGCTGAAGGATTAGCACTGTTTGCACAATAGTGGCCTAGTTGCATGATGGACATTAACTGCTGGGTTAGTGCCGAGGTCCCACACTTGAGCATCATCTTTAGAGCCCCCCCCCCCCACAGTGGAGAGCTCTGAGGGATGTGATCGAGTGGCCTCCGGCACAGGCGGCCCATTTCTACCAGTGTACAGAGTCGCGCTTCTCAGCATGGTTGATAGATGCACTGATAGTGCCACTTGGTGCATCTATCACCCCTATCGTTTGGCCGAGGGCCACCATGGGGGACTGGAGTTCACCATCCAGACCGGCGGCAAAGCACACTTGCATGCTCCACAGTCTCTCCTCCTCATCAGCAATATCCACACCGAACAGATGTCTGTTCGGTCAGTCACAGGTTTCCCCATGAGCTTACACCTTGCATCTTGGAATGTGAATAGTCTCCACTTCAGTGGGGCACATGGTTCTAGGAAGTTGATTGTTCGGTAGGAGCTGCAGCCTGCCCTTGCTGGACGGATCGACATCTTGCTTTTGTAGGAGCACAAACTCACCCCCACCCAAGCCCAGCAGGTTGGGAAGGTACTTCCGGGCAGCTCACACACGTATGCCATAGGTGCCCACGGCAGAAGTGGAGGCGTATGCACCTCTATTGGCTCGAGTCTCACCGCCTGTGTATGAGATCACGGGACAATAGTGGCAGGAAGGGTTTTATGGATCAGACTGGATATTGGAGACTCATGCATTGGAGTCCTTAATGTCTATGCCCCTACGGAGATTGGGGCACGCAGCAGGTTCTGGGTGGAGATCGCAGATGGACTCCCAGAGGTGGACTCCTGGATCGTTGGAGGAGATTTCAACAACTTAGAGGATTTGGAGGACCAACAGGGTAGAGGCAGAAACTACCAGGGCATGGCTGGGGAAGAGCAGGAGGCATGGAGGCATGGGAGGTCTTTTTGCTTGCAATCGGAGCACGTGATGTGTGGAGAGATCCTACCTTCCATGGGAGGGAGAGGTTGTTCGACTTCTCTTTGGGATACAGGTGGCTAGGTGGAGTCTTGCTGTAGCGGCTGATAGGTTTTATGTGGGAGAGAGGGGTTGCTCTCGTGGAGGCCAGATTGAGCAGTTGGCAGGCACCACGTTGTCCGATCATTGCCTGGTTCTCTTGACGCTTGACCCCCAGCATCCGCCCTAGACACACGATCCTGTCGGATCCCTGACTCGATCTATAGGAGGGAGGAGGTGACGAGATAGATAGAGCAGATTTGGACCAGAGAGTGGGATAGGAGGGAAAAAAAGAGAACTACGGCGGGACCTTGCAGCCACGCAGAGATTATTGCAGGAGGCACCAAGGGATCCCACCCTCCACGTGCAGGAGGTGCGTGTGCGAGCAGCCATTGCTGGCCTAGAAGACAGGCGTTGGGAGTTCTCATTCTGAACCTCAGCGGCCTTCTGGGCGCGGAAGGGGGATACGATGTGCAGGGAGTTCTTCCAGGTGCACCAACCCCGCACCACAGGAGAGGAGATACACATCCTTCGGGATCAGTATGGGAGGACCCGTTCTAGCCCAGACGAGGTGATGGAGATTGGCACCGACTACTGCATACGCCTTTTCCAGCAGGAGACAGTTTCAACTAGAGAGCATAGATGTAGACAGTTGGTATGGGATCACATCCCGTCCCTCGTCACAGAGGAGATGGGACGCTCCCTCCTAGCCCCCTTCATAGAGAAGGAATTAGACGAGGCTTTTCATACATAGGATGGGCAGAATTGCCCAGGGGAGGATGGCCTCTGTAAGGCCTTCTTCACTACCTATTGGGAAGTGGTGAAGGACCCCCTACTTAGGGCCTTCCAGGAGATTTTCACTTCAGGTTAGATGCCTGGGAGTCTCTCAGCAGGCCTTATCAGTCTTCTTCCCAAAGGGGGAGAAGCTCTCCCAGTGGAGGTCGATCACCTTATTGCCAGTGGCCTATAAGGCATTGGCAAAGATGATTGGTAGACGATTATGCCCCGTGCTTCCAGATATCATCCATGACACACAGACAGGCTTTGTCCAGGATAAGAGCATCCTTGACAATGTATTTACCTTCTTTGAGGCGATGAGAGTGAGATCAGTATAGTGGGCAGAGACTAGCTGTACTACTCTTGGATTTCGAGAAAGCTTATGACAGGGTGGACTGGGATTTCCTTAGAGGGCACCATGGTGAGGTTGGGATTCCCCCAGGCTTGGATTCGTGGGGTCTACGCCCTGTTTAGATCGGCCACTAGCAGGGTGCTTATAGGCCGAAGGCGAGGGGAGAAATTTCGGCTGGAGAGATCGGTTCGACAGGGCTGCCCCCTGGCCCCATACCTGTTTCTACTCTTCGTAGAGGTGGTGTCTCACTTCCTCAGGTCACGTGTGAGTGGATTACGCGGCCTCTGACTTCCAGTGAGAGAGGAGATTGAGTTGCTAAACTCAAAGTACGCAGATGATACAACCCTCTACATAGAGGACGATGAGTTGATGCTGGAGAGAGTGAGGCTGGCTCTTGACTTGTTCTGCTTTGCAACGGGAGCGAAAATCAATTGGCGAAAGTCCGTTGGTTTCCTCACAGACCCGGACTCCAGCACGGAGTGGGGCGTCCACCTGGGATTTAGATGGGTGAACAGAGGGCAGACCATCCGGTACCTAGGGTTCTAGGTGGGACTCGACATCACTCCTACCCAGTAGTTTCTTCCTGTCCTGGATTCTATTAAGAGGAAACTGACCTACTGGAGCACGGTTCGCCTCTCACTAGCTGGACGAGCCCTGGTGGCTAACCAGGTCCTCCTAACGACGGCCTGGTACATCGCTTCGTGTTGGTGCTTTTCCTCATCGTGCGTAGTGCAGCCTCGCCGCCTAGTACGGAACTTCCTTTGGGCTGGGTTTAATTGCTCCAGGGATTCCAGGGCCAAGGTGGCGTGGGCGACCATCATATGACATAGGTCAGAGGGAGGGCTTGGGATCATCGACCCAGAGTATTAGAGTATGACCCTCTTGGGCAAGCTAGTTGTCCGCGGTCTCACACTAGGCAGGTAGACCTGGAAGGTCCTATTGCAAGAGGGCCTTCAGGATTGTAGACCGAGGCTTGGTGGCGGGGAGTGGAGGCCGTTCTTGAGATGGATCTTCACGTTTGCCCAGATCACCCCTCCCAGATGACCCTTTCTTCGTAGCTTACTCCGTGTGTGGTAGGGCCTCTGAAAGGCCCTAATTGAGAGGCCCCCAGGCTGTTAGGAGGAAATAGACCGTCAGCCCCGGTGATTTGGAACCCCTAGGTGAAAGATTGGGAAGGGGCACAGATAGGTGAATGCCTCCACATCTATGAGAGCAGAGGATCGAGGTACAGCCAGATTCAGTAGACAGTGTGAGAGTGAGAGAGACAGAGTTGAAGCACGACACCCAAGAGAATTGACTAAATGAGTGTAATCTGAAAGTACAAAGTACAACCCTTAAACCTTAGGGTTGTAGGGGGGTGTTCACACCCAACACACACTAAGTGCCTAAATGTGTGTAACATAAGCACATAAGTACATACGATAATAAGACCATAAGTCTGGGGGAAAAAACCTCTCCTACCGAGAGTAAAAAGTGCCCCAGTGTCCTACTGATCACCGACACTCCCATATGAGCGTAGGCGTAAGTAAGGCGTGAGTAAAATACCCAACAACATCCAGTGGGCTGGGTGGGAGGCCGGCCCGGCTCGTACCAGCAGGACATGGCGAGAGGTGTATAGGATGGCGGACGAGGAGGTGTTGCAGCGAGTATCAGGTTGCAGTTGGCAATATATCACCACACTCCCCCCCCCCCCCAAAGAAAAAAACAAACAAACCACCCCCCCAAGACCCCTAGTGGCTTCTTGCCCCCATCCCCTAGACTGCCTTGAGAGGCTTGTATACATGATGTATTAGTGACTTTGCATCAGCTCCAGCCAGTCTGTTGAGCATGAGCACTCTGTTGTAATCAGTTTTTTGAGTAATATAATCAGCCACATTTTACTTGCGAAATAAAAAGATAGGAGGCTGATCAGGAGCAAGACAGGGCGAGGGCAGACTGTCTACAGCAGAAAACAGCACCCAAAGCCTGAACACGGATTTCTGATACCATGCCAGAAGTGGGTGTAGCGATGGAAGCGTAGAAGACTGCTTAGTAGACTGTACAACACACCAGAAAAGAGAAAACAAGAGATTACTGCAAAAGGAGAACTCAAAGATATGCTCGGGAAATGGAATCCATAAACCAAACACAAGATAGTTGCGTACAACAGTGAGTCACTGACTGTGTGGGCATTGGCCCCGGCTTCCTCTCTCTAGGAGGACTTGCAGTGAGAATCTGCAAGAGGATGAAGATGATATAGACTGAGGAGGAGGGAGTAAAATATATAGGCATAAAATAATGCCAAAGAATAAACAGATCGGCCAGCAATAAATGCCCAAATCACCAGAATAATGACAACAAAATATACCTAAAATAAACTACAATGCTTAGTCCACAACTGCACATGTCCAGTCTCACTTATGAGCTGATGAAACTGCTAGCATTACTTGTCATGATTGTATTCTTTTAGTGTGCTTGATAGCAAGAAGGCTGGGATGCATTTGACAAGAATTTAGTTTCTTTCTTTCTTTCTCTATACATACATCACACACCAAAAATGAGAAGTTACAAATTGCTATTAATGAACATGGACATGCTTGTTCTGTTTCACTGTGTACAGCTTTTATACTTTCCTAAGCATTCTGTTTGAGATGCGTATTTTCAGGTCATTGATAGTGCAGCCTGTTGAAACAGAGATTTTCTACCGGTTACGAACTACTGCAAAATCACAATACACTGATCAGGGTGTTAAACTGCCTGCTTCTCTTTTTGCAAGATTCAAGAGAGTAAGGAATTTTTGCAATTCAAGCAAAATAGATGGATGCATGTCTGTCATGTGTCTGTTCAATGTATAGCAAACCTTTTTGCAGGTTGATTGCTTGATCAGTGAGACATCATTGGATGCACTTTTTTTTGTTCTTGGTGTTTTGAATATATCTGGTCCTTACACTATGAAGCATTCCCCTGTAATGGCTAGCAGCTGCATGGTAAGCCAATTCCATCTCTTTGCAACGATGCTAGTGGATATATTTGAGTTGTACCAAAGTTTTTAGTGCATAATTTGTTGTATCTATAGGCTTTTACAATTTATAGAAACATCCATCTTAAAGGCCAACACATTGCCACATTTTTTGTGTTAGATTTGGGAAATGTAGATACCAAATTGTGAAAAGTGAGAAAAGAATACACAGTTCAGTACACAGCTGGTGCTGTTGGAAGCCCAGCTAGAGGAAAGGTTGAGGTCAGAGGCAGACCACGGAGCATCAATCCAGAATGCCATAGTGAAAGTTTAATTACTGACTTGGAGAATGAATGTCCATGCCATGTTTCCAGCAGCCATCACTAGAGCATGGAGGCTACTTTTGCTTGGTTATTTGAAAGAGGCCCTGTGATTGTTGACAGAAGATGAGACATCCACTTCTCCAACAATCACATTAGGACACAGTTTGGGCACATGCCAGGGAAGAGGTTGCATCCCTTTTGGTGAGATATTGTATGGTTTTCTATACATAGATTAGCCTGAGCATAAGAATATACAGTGCTTGGCAAATGGATGTTTTCCATTTTTTGTAATTATCAAGATGGTGTGTTGTTATAATCCAAACATGCGAACAATAAAGTATAGGATAGTCAACACCATTGCTTCCTGTTGTATATGTGACCTGCTGTTTTTCTGCGTAAGGCACAATGCATAGTTTCTATTGCCTTATATTTTCCTCCTCCAATTATGCAATGCAGATCATACAAAATTTAATTCTAGTTTGAAACGGTGTCTGTACTGCCTCCTGGATAGGTTCAGTAAACATATCTTCAACGCTCATCCTATCCTTCGCAAATAGTTGCACAATTCAACTTGTAATAATTGGCTTTTCTTTAACACAGTCGCTTGTGACATTGAATTTTAGTATCAGGCAGGGGTTGCTATATTTGAGCACTGCTTTCTTTGTAGGGAAGGTAGAAGTGGCCAATGAAGTTCTTGGCAATGATGCGGTACATTAGCACTCATTGCACTTTCTTTAAATCCTGCATTCACTGATTGGAATGCCTCATTAGAAAAACTTCATTCGAGCAGGAGGAGATGGAAGCCCATCGATAGCTAAGACCACCTGGAAAATCATGAATCAGCAAAGATTCAAAGGGTGCTTAGGGATAATATACTCACATTTCTTGCTTTTTGTTTTGTTTGTTTGTTTGTTCCTTTTTTTTTGGTTGGTTTGCTTTTCTCTCTTTTCTAAAAAATGTTTTTAAAAAAAAGTTTGGGGGAGGGGGGATGGTTTTGTTTGTGGGGGCTACATGGGGAGGAGGATTCAAATGAGTATGATCCAAGCTTCTCTAGTGGCAACACACTGCCGTTTCTTATGGATCTCTGCACATTAGAAGATAGTTGTTTGCTGTGGAACATATTCTTCTGTTTTGTGTTTGCTGGCCTGTCAGAGCTTGGTAGTAGGAATGCTAGGCTTTGGTAGTATTTCAATACCTTGTTCTGGATGCTGTGGAATAGAGGAGACTTATAAACATGGCATCGGATTTTTAGGCTCAAAGACATTGCATGAATAGTCATTTGTGCTGCAGAATCACAAGTTAGTCTTTTGCTGCTAGTTAAAAGAATTTTACAAAGTGGTTACAGCCTATTCTCACATCGATGACTGAATGATTTGCATCTTGAAGCCTTAGCTTCTGCAAGGATACGTGAGCAGCATCACTGTTGGATGACTTTTGTTCTGATAACAATTGAGCAGTTGACGTCATGTGGTGAATCAGGCTATTGCTATGTCATGATGGGTAGCTAAGTTACTGACTTTTAAGGTATGAGGTGGTTCCAATTGTTGTAGCTTGACATAGCTGGAACTACCATGTGAATTCTGTTTGCTCTACAAGTTCCCTGCTTGTGTGTGATTGTGCTAGGTAAATTCTTCCCACGTTGGCTGACATTGAGAGTTCAGGTCCAAAGGTGTAACTGCATGTCTTCATGAACTTTAGCAGTTTTTCCATGAAACTCTTTAGTGGAGTAAAGCAAAGGATTCTGAGCTAGGTCCTTGATGTCAAAAATCTGTTAAAAGTTTTTTTCCTTCCTAAAAGAAAATATGTTGAAAGTTGCTGCAAGGAGCTTAGAAAATCTTCCCAAATGAGACTCAAATGTGCAGAGTCACAAGTGTACGGGTTATTTATATTCTGAAGTTCCAATAAAGTTAAATTAGTACACGTCAACCACATAGGCAGGTTGTAAAGTGGAGTAAAGTAAGACATTCCAAGGTAGAGGGTCCTTGAAGTCCAACATCTGTCCAAGTTTGTTGAAATGAACTTAGAAAATCCTGCGAAGTGAGACCCAAATATGACAATGACAAGTGTACCCTAGTTACATAGATGTCCCGAGTTGCAATAACATAACACCAGTATGTTTCAGCCACACAACAGGTAGGGTCAACTATGCAAATAGGGGATACAAATTGAGTGTTATGGTCGATTATGATGTTGCTTGATATGCTTGCTTAGTAACACATAAAGCAAAGTAGTTACTCCTAATTTGAGATTGTACACTGCTTTGGTTAAGGAACACAGACATCCTTCTTTCTGTAAGGCGTTTTAGGCAAGTGGGGACAGTATGGTGCCACACAATATTCTTATCGGTGTGACAAGATTATCCATGATCCCACATTTCTATCACAAATGTTAAGAATCCTTGCTCAAATTGTACTCATGATGATGATGATAATCTCACCGATGTTAGGAATCCTCTCTCAATCTTGTATGTGCAGCTGCTATGCAATGGCAGTGTGGCTATATCACAGTGGAGGTGTTATGGCTTGAAATTTTAGATGCCCTTTTTGTAACGCAGGAAGCAATCAATGAATAAGAGTCCTGGAAGGTTTGAGTAGAGGAGGAGGAGTTCAAGAGATATATATTTAACTTTCTCTTGCTGCAGTGAGAAGTGTATAGTCTCCATATGCTGAAACATCAATATTAACTCTGCACAGCAGCTAGACAATGGCAAGGTGGCTATGACGGTTGAGGTAGTATTACTTGAAATGTTAGATGGGCTTTGTAATGCAGGAAGCAACCAATGAACAACTGTCCTGAAAAATTCTGAGCAGGAAAAAAGGAGGTTAAGAGATATATATTTATTTTTCTCTTGCTGCAGTGATAAGTGTAGTCTCCATGTGCTGAAACACGAATATATAACTCTGAATTAGCTGTCATTACAGATAACTCTCATGACCTTTATCAGATTGATCATTTGTCAGGTGGAAAATCACACTGGTGTGGAGCTTGGTTGCAGTTTTGATAATAAGATTCATAGAGAGGTTGGGAGTATTGCAGCTTGGAGTAAAGATGCATTTTTAATAAGGTGAATTGTGATTCAACAAATATATAACACTATTTGGATGTGGATTGTGAGCTGGAACTTGTTTAGACATGAGTTTCTTGTTTGTGGACCGATGATTAACTTTTCCTACACCTTGGTAAGGAACTTGAATTCACGGAGGGACACTTGGCCAGAAAAAGCAGCATCATCTTTGTCTGTTTTCCTTGAGAAGAGAGGTGTTGCATTGTCTTCGCCTATTCATGTTTCACTTTCTGAGCCATCCATTGCTGCTGTCCAAACACGCTTAGAAAAAAAGCAAGGTAATTGTTGATATGGCAAGTGTTGTTGATGTGTGAAATGACTGAACACTTCCAGTGGGTTAATCCTTTCTCTTTAGATCATGTGTAAGCAGTCAATTACAAAGAATTTGGGATCACGTTTGAAGTGAATGTGCTTGTTATAGCAGTGCTCACAATTTTTCGCAGGCTCTAAAAATGCTTCTGGACCTCTAATTGTTGTGGAGGTGTCAAGGCAAAGCCAGGTAATGGCTCACAAATTATCTTTTTATGTCTATTCTACTATTCCCTGCTTTATATAGCCAAACCTAAAGAGAGCGCTTGCCATTTACAGGATGGAATAACTGTAACAGTGTCTCCAGTGGTTCGTATCCACAATTCAAGTGGACTTCCCTTGGAGCTTCGATTCCAAAGGCCAAATGATCAAGGAGAAGGTGCAATTGTTGTATTAGAACACGGTGATGTGATTGATGATTCAATGGGGGCTTTTGATGCTATAAATTTGGAGGGGGTGCTGAAGAAGGCTTTGTCCTCTTTCAACCTTGGTAATTGTCTTTAAGACTCTTATGTTGCTAGATGTTTATTTTTCTGTTTCTAATAGTGTATCATTTGATTAAAGTTGGAGTATGGTGTGAGCAAGTTGGGAAGAGTTGTTTTCACAGATTTCAGGCTACAGACCGTGGAGACTGCCCTCGGGGCTGATGGAGGCTGAGATCTTGGAGGTGGAGACATACGCAGATATTCTTTTTGCACCCATGTATAATTCTGCATCTTTATACAGCATTCTTCACTGCAGATTTTCTGCGTTTCACTCACTCTCTCTCTCTCTCTCTCTCTCTCTTTCTTCTCTCCTCTCTTTGTTCACTTTTTGTCGTGGTCATTCACTTCCGCATTGCTTCACTCTGACATGGTATCAGAGAATTGAAGGACTGGATCCATCTGAAGATGAGATTTCAGCGCGACACAAGGCTGCATTTTCAGCGTTCCAAGTGCGAGCAAGAGGGCTGCGCATAAGAACAAGGCTGAGGCGAGCGTGGGCATGTGAGAAAGGAGAAGATTTGCTGAAGCTGCTGCTGGTTTTTGCTTTTAGAGAAGGAAGAAGGCTGCGTTTTGGGCCTTCAAGTGCAGATTTTACCTTTTCATCGCCTCTAGCAGGTGAAGAAGGAGCGGGGTGAGCGAACTATAGCCCTAGCAGGCTATATTCTCATAGTCAGAGGGGGTTGCTTTTGGTGTTTTGCACTAGCATTGTAGGTGAAGATGCCTTCTGGAGCCGAGACAGTTTTTGGCGATCATGGACTGGAAGGTGCTCATCTTACCGGCTCTCCCATCAGATCAAAAGCTTGATGGTGAGAATTATTGCATTCTGGCACGTCATGATGCTTGCCATTTTGGAGTCCTATGATTTGGTAGAGCTTGTTACGGAGGCTATTCATCGTCCTTCTTCACGAGATGAGCCCCAACTCTCTTCCAATGATAAGGTGGAGTTGGCAAAGGCTCAGGCATATGAGGATAAACTCAATGCTCGCATTTGCTCGTTTTTCTCTCATATACTACAACTGTTATCTCTCATATTGAGCATTTGACGGTGGCCCGAAAGATATGGCTGGAGCTTGATTAGATGTACAATCGGATGACTGTCATGAAGCGAGTTTCTTTGGAAGTGCAGATGCGGACCATGAGTGTCAACAAGTCATCTTCTATGCAGAGGCATATCAACAAGTTGAGGCACCTTCAGATGCAGGTTCAAAATGTAGGGAAGATAATCTCTTCTGAAGACATGGCTTCTTTCACAGTCATTGCCTTGCTTCAGTGGTTTTTATTCTGCCTTGATTGCTTCAAGGGGGGTCTGAGACTCTTCAATGGGAAGAGTTGGTTCCTATGGTCTTGGACCAAGAGGAGCAATTGAAAGGAACCAATGCTTCAAAAACTAAGGCCTTGGTTGGTTAGTCCTCTCAGAAAAAGGGGAAGGACCAAAAGAAGGAGGAGGATAAATCTAAGAAGGACAAAGACAAGGACTCTACTTGTTACATTTGTGGCAAAACATGTCATTGGAAGAAGGATTGCCCTGATAAGGAGAAGGAGGAGAAGGAGAAATCTTCAAAGGATTCTAGAGTAGTGGTTGCTTCCTCATCAGCTTCTTTCCTCCACTTGGAGGTGGTTGAAGATTCCACCTTGACAGCTTCTTATGCTGCGTTGTTGGCTTCATACACTTTGGAGTGGATTGTTGACAATGGTGTCTCCCGGGACATGATTGTTTCTTCAACAGGTGTTGCTCATGTGCGGCCTTTGCATGGCCAGATTCTCATTGGTGGTAATTCGTCTATTCCTATACAGGGACCGACCCATACATCCGAGGTGCTTTATATGCCAACTTTGGGGTACCATTTTCTTTCAATGCACAAGATTTGTGCCCTTAGTCTTTTGGTCGAATTTGATGTGGATTCTTGATCGAGGATCGAGACAGGTTTTTTCTTTTAGGTTATGAGGATAATGGAGTCTACAAGTTGCGGTCTTCTTTTGCCTTGACTTCTCTTCTTCTTACCTCACAAACTCAATCCAAGCTTTGGCATGCTCGGTTTGGTCACCTCAATTGTGATTACCTTTGGAAGGCGTCAAGGGGACAGCTTGTTTGAGGTTTGCCGGATATTGTGGTGAGCCAACAGCCTTGTGTATCCTACATCTGTGGGAAGCAAACTCGTGATGTTATTCCCAACAAGGCTTTAAGGCGGTCTTCATCACCCTTGGAGCTCGTTTCTACCAATCTTTGTGGATCGATAAGGACAGAGTTCCTTAGAGGGAACTTGTATTTTATGCTCATTGTAGATGATTACAGTAGGATGGCATGGGCTTATTTCTTGAAGTTGAAGTCGGAGGTTTTCTCCAACTTAAAGAATTGATTGCTCTTTGAGGAGAACCGATCAGACCAGAAGCTAAAGATCTTACGATTGGATAAGGGCAGAGAATTTGTTTCTAATGACTTTACTCGTTTTTGTGTAGATCGTGGTATTCACCTGGAGTTTGCCAATACAAACACCCCTCAGGAGAATGGCATCTCTGCTGCTGTTGTTTCCAGCAGTGCCCTTTCCTTCATTCCTCTCTTGTACCAATTTATTTGCAGCACAAAGGGAAGGACAGCTATATTCGCAGATCCCTTCATCTTTACAAACCATATTATCTGGAGCCATGCTTACCCAGATGGCTTCAAGTGCCCAATCTACTCTAGAAACCTCCCTCACTTCTTGTCTTCAGACATTGTACACAAGTGTTTACACTTCCATGCAAGACAAGGTGGATTCCCTAACCAGTCAGTTGAGTCAGGAACTGGAGGATTTGTCTTCAGAAAGGGCTACACTCAATGATACTATTGCCACAGCCTTAATGTATTCACAGAAGGTAACCATTCAAGAGTTGGAATCTAAGGTCACTAAATTGGGGGAGGAGAATGTATCTCTGACGATCGAGAAAATTTCTGCCCTTGAGGAAATGGTCACTTTGGCTAGTAAACTTGGTACTAGTGAGGATAAGTTGCAGCACTCTAATCGGAAGAATCGGAGTCTAATCGAGATGGCCCGTACCATGATGGAGCACCATTAGACACCTCAATGTCTATGGGCTGAGATTGAGGCTACCGCAGTTCACATCTCTTATCGCTCCCTTGCTTCTAGTATTGTTGGTATGACTCCATATGAGGTGTACTTTGGGTCTAAGCTAGATGTTTCTTATTTCAGGATTTTTGGGTGTGATGCCTATGTTCACATCTCGAAGACACAACGTGATAAATTTGACGTGGCTTCCAAAAGATAGGTGTTTGTGGGCTATAGCTTGCAGTGTCAAGGCTACCGATTGTATGATCTCGTTAAGTGAGATGTCTACACGAGCCGTGATGTTAGGTTTGTGGAAGTTCTAGCCTTAGAGGGGGGTGAGGACCACTGTGCTTTTGGAGATCACGGTGATAGCTGGGCCCCAGCAATTGTTCCTTTGGAGTCTGTGCCTCTTGATGACTCTTGTTCGGATGAGGAGCTTTCTCAGCCACCGGGTTCACCGATTGCTCCCTCGCCGTTGGTAGACCTTCCAGACACTTTAGCAAATGCAGAGCGAATGAGGAGAGATTTGGTCTCCTCCTTGTTGGGCTCATGATACTCTTCATGATGTTGGGATTGAGGGGGTCCTTGAGGAATGGCAGCCGCAGGATGGCCCGCGGCATTCTTAGGGGAACTAGGCATACCACACTGAGCTTGTTTACACTAATTACTGTTTGATGACACGTGTCATGCAAGATTGGGAGCCCACTTCTGTGAAGGAGGCTTTACAACATGATCATTGGCGGAAAGTGATGGAGCAGGAGCTGGAGTCGATTGAGAGAAATGGCACTTGGTATCTTGTGGTGAAGCCTCGTCATAAGAAGATCATTGGAGTCAAATGGGCCTTCAAGGCCAAGTACCGTCAGTGATGGCACATTGGACAAAAGCGCAAGACCGGCCTTGTTGCTAAAGGTTTTGCATAGCGCCCAGGCATTGATTTCCATGTTACTTTTGCCCCTTAAGCTCAGACAACCATTATTTGCGTAGTTCTTGCCTTGGCTCAAGAGATAGCCGGTTTATTAGCTAGATGTGAAGTCTGGCTTCTTGAATGGAGAGTTGAAGGAGGAGATCTATATTAAGCAACCTCCTGGCTTCGGTTCTTCTGATGGTAAGGCCTACAAGTTGCGGAAGGCTCTTTATGGCCTTAAGGAAGCTCCTTGTGCTTGGAATGAGAAGATTGACTTGTTCCTCTAGGAGAAATTAGGGTATCGGTGTTTCAAAGCCGATCCCTAGTTGTATGTACACACCTCAGGTGGAGGTTGTGTGTTGTTTGTCCTTTATGTGGATGACTTGATTGTGATAGGAGACCATACTCGGATGGTCGAGTAGACAAAGGCAGCACTTCATGAGAAGTTTGAGATGACGAACATGGGACTTATTCACTTCTTTCTCAGTCATAAGATCTATCAAACTTTGAGGGGATCTTTATTTCCTAGCAGCGCTACGTACAGGAACTCTTGGCTATGTGTGAGATGGAGGGATGCAAGTCTCTTACAACTCCTATGGACCTGAATTGGAAGGCTACAACTCATTTCGATTCTCCTTTGGCGGATGCTACCCGTCATGTGCAATTGGTTGGTTCATTGTGGCTTCTTAATACCCGTGTTGACTTATATTATGTTGCGGGTGTGTTGGGCAACGGACTTGGTTCTTATAGGTTGGAGTGATTCAGATTGGGCTGGTGATGTGGATCATCGGAGGTCCACCACAGGTTATTGTTTTACCTTGGGTGTTGGTGGTGTTTCATGGAGCAGCAAGAAGCAACCTATGGTTGCCCTCTCTTCGACTGAGGCAGAGTAGCGGGTGATATCTTCTACTACATGTGAGACAGTGTGGCTTTGCTGGCTTCTGGAGGAGCTTGTTGGCTGCCCGCAGACGGGTCCTACTGTTCTACAGTGTGACAATGAGAGTTGCATTGCCTTGGCGAGGAATCGTGTGTTTCATGCTCGGATGAAGCATATTGAGATCTAGTACCATTCCATTCGGGAGAAGATTCTGGATGAGACCATTTCCTTGGTCTATTGTAAGATAGAGGATAATCTTGTAGACTTGTTTACGAAGGCGCTCCACCAGGCTTTACTTCGAGAGCACTCTAGATCCCTTAGCCTTCTGCCGTGTCCAGGATCTAAGAGGGGGTGTTAGAGTTGGACATTCCCTAGATAGGTAGGAGTAGCAGGAGCAGCTGGTTCAGCAGGTGTCAGGTGCTGGAGGAGTGCCATGTGGCAGCTGGTCAGTCGGACAGCCGGACAGCTGCTGTTCAGTTGGCTGCATTAATTGCAGCGGACTTGCATCATTTGTGGCATTTTTCCTAGCCTATTTATAGGCTCTGATTTCAGCAGTCTCAGTTAGTTGTTTTCACAGATTTCAGGCTGCAGACCGTGGAGACTGCCCTCAGGGCTGATGGAGATTGAGATCTTCGAGGTGGAGACATACATAGATATTCTCTCTGCACCTGTGTATAATTCTGCATCCTTATACAGCATTCTTCACTGCAGATTTTCTACGTTTCAGTTTCTTTCTCTCACTCTTCTCTCTTTGTCTTGGTCATTCGCTTCGGCATTGCTTCACTCTGACAAGACAATGCTTTTGGGTTTCCATGGGAAAGTTGGCAGACCCCATAATGAGGGCCCAATCCATATCATCCTCAGAATATGTTTGGCAATCTGTGGGAACTAGGCAAAGAACTTACTGCAGCTGTGAACTGTAATTCACCTAACATCTTGTCTAGAGTGTCTGGGACCTATGGTGTGAAGGTTTTCTTTGTTCATTCTATCTACTGCCTTTGTCTAGAGAGAGGCCCTCCCATGGTACTAATACTCTGATCTGGCCTCCATAGCATCTCCACAGTGGTTGCATATATCCTCTTTGCCACCCACCTACATCCTGGTTGTCTTTCCTCCTACCTTTGAAGTGCTGCCAATGAGGCTCTAGCAGCCTTGCGGGATCTTAGATCAAGTTTTCTCCTTTGGGCTGCTATGCGGGATCTTGTAAGTTGTGATGCTAAATTTTCGGCGCTCTCTTGATCCTATGGTAACTCTTGTGAGGAGGAAATGAGTGATGAGGAAAGGGCATCCATTGCTCGGAAGAGTGCTGCTAGAGGGGGAGGAGTAGAGGCCATGGGTTCAACGAAGCAGTTGGTACCTCTCTGTGTAAGCCTGAAACCTTACGTGTAGCAGATAATTTTCGGAACTTCAGACGGTGCCATGGTTGGCAAGAAAGTAGGCCCTTAGCTTGAGCAACCCCCTTGCTTTTGACAAGCAGCCCCCTTGCTTCTGTCTAGATGTGATGTGATGTGAAATTTTTGACTGTTGTCATTTTGCTTGGAGAGTTGACACGACACGTGTGTCGAACCTTCTGCCACCTGTCAGGTTTTTAGGACTGCCATCAACCACATGCGATCAACCCCCTGTTGCCTTCTTGATGACTGCCATTGCCGACAACTTACATTAGTCATGGATGAGGCGGCAACATGGCGATCAAAGGTAGCAAATGACAGATGTTCATGGGCAAGAGGGTTCCATCTAGTCACCTACTTGAGGAAGCAATAGATAATTGTGACAATGTAGGAAAGAGGGTACTAATGAAGGCTGGCAATAGATGATGGTGATGAGGAGATGGAAACGGCTAGGGCTGATGGCAACTGGTGAAGATGAGAAGAAGGGGATTACTTAGTATCCTCTACTAGGTTATTTGTCCATCTGCATGTCTCCATTTGAAGCCTATGTGAGAAGGTGCAAATCTGTCCGATAGCAACCCGTACGCTATGGGAGAGATGGGTGTCCATATATGTTGGCCGAATAGTGAAACCATCATCAGAGAGAGACAAGAAATGACTCCTGTAGAACTCCATCCTCGATCCTAGAGGGAGTGGTGGATGGATCCATGTCCTTGCTGTCTCAATCCTCAAGATATCAGCTCTGATCACCTGGTTCAACTCTGATCGGCTAAGAGAAAGTGTAGGGTAGTCAAGGCTATAATCCAAAGGTGGAAGACGGTCAATATCCAAACCATGTAGGCTCATCCAATAGCCATTTGTGAAAACCAACAGTTCTTCTCCCTTCCTGGTACTAGTTGTGTAGATGAGATTAGTGCCAATCTAGAGTATCTATGGCGTCGAAGTTCCCATAGTTTGTGCCAAAAGGTCATTGCCCTGAAGAGTGCCTCCGTAACTATAGGTGTTGCCCCTAGCTGTGCTTTGACAGTGGGATGTGGGGTGGAGGGCTTACTCCTAATCATGTGTGCTATCATCATGATCAATGGCCTTTCCATGCTATTCCAACCATCATAATAATCCCTCTCTACTCCAATCTGATCAATGAGTGGGCTAGGAGGCCTGTGGTACAAGTTACAACCCCATACCTCTGCTCCATATAGTAATGTAGGTGTGACTAGGGTGTCAAAAAACCAGAGTTTGGTGCGGGGCTCGTAGAACTGTATGTGAGTACATTGACTCTCGAGTGCCCCCTAGTGCTGCGCATCCACATGCCAGACGTGCCTCTGATGCCCCTCTCAACGAGAAACGTGGGCTAGAGAAGGTGACTTCCAAATAGACATATTCCCTCACATCCTCTAGTATGTCTCCCCCAAATGTGAATTGGTACATAGATCTAGTCACCTATGCTGCTAAGTATTGAAAACCATGGTTTTGGTCTTCCCAAGGTTCACTGTGAGGTCATTATCTCTACAGAAGATGTGCAAAGCATCTAGATGGCATTGCAATCCCTCTGATGAATCTGAAATGAGAACAGTATCATCTATATACAGTGATAACGGTATCAACACCCTTGCGAGGTTGTCTCTAGCTCCTCCTCCTCGGTCTATGTAATCTATGTATAGACCGAACAATGTGGGTGAAAGTGGACATCTTTGTATCACTCCTATAGTACTGTCAATCCTCTCTGATAGCCCCCCAGGTGCTCGTACATGACCTGTCATTGCATCATATAATAAATAGACACCCCATCGTATACCCTTTGGTACTCCAATGTCCTGCAATCTCTGCATGGTGTGTGTACGAGGCATTGTATCAAAAGCTTTGTGAAAGTCTACAAAGCAACAATAGATCCTCTTGTCTCGGGCTTGATCCTCCTCAATAATGGCTCTAAGTGTGAGAATATGGTCCAGCGTGGTATATCCTCATTTGAAAGTTGCCTGTCCTTGTGCTCTCTTGCCTTGCATTTCAGCCCACTCAATGAGTTCATGCTCCAATATAGATCCTTATATCTTGGCCAAAGAATGACCAATCATGATAGTCCTGTAGTTTCTAGGAATCAGCGGATCACCACTTTTAAATAGCGGAATTCTAGTATTGTCTGATCAACTCATAGGGAAACCTTCACAAACTGCTCTATTGAACATATGTGCTAATATGGGTGCTAATATGTCACAAGCATGTGAGAAATGTTTTGCTACTAGTCCATCCTCATCCTGTGCCCTCCCATTTTGTAATCTACAAATTGTATCAGTAACCATTTTCCATGTGAAGAAAGACCACTGGGTTGGCCTACAAGCTTGTGGGGGCTTCATAGGTGTCTATCCTGGTAGGTCATACAGCTCTCTCCCATAGTCAAGCCAAGCATCTGGTGATGTAATTTTTATGGGGGGGTGTCTTTCATGAAACATCTTCCATGCGCTCTTGCTGTCCCGTCCCAAAAATAGGTGATATATCTCTGCTTTTTCTCTGCTAAGTAGTGTGGTTTTGTCTTCCGCACAAGGCGTTTGAGGAATGCCTTTGCTTGGCGATGTGTCTGAGTGCCTAGCTCGACTTCTTTCTGTAAGCGAGCTCGGGTGACTCTACACTCATCATCATACCAGCTATTTTGGGGAGCAGTAGATCATGTGGGTCTACATCGGGGCAAGGTGTGTGGGAATGTATACATGGTTGATCCATGTACGGCCTCTGCTAAATGCCTTGTACATTCTTCCAAAGATCTACTCAAGTCCAATGTATGTAAACTGGTCTGCAGAGAACCACTGTAGATGTGTGGGGTGTCTTCTATAAAGTAGTATTTGGGATGTTTAGGGATGCATTGTGTTTCATATTTCATATGTACACAAGAGAGTATGAATGTCAAAATAGCACGATCTGCTACTCTGCCAATTGGTCTCTTGGATATCTCAAGGTTTTGGATGTTTGGTATCAATGCTGGTGAGCCTACAAAGTAGTCCACAATACTTGCCCCTCCTTTGTGATTCCAACATGTCAAATTGTCAGATCCTGGCAATTGTGACAGACCATTAAACATGGCTAGTCTATGTGCACTTCCCAAAGTCAATAGATGTGTCCCATAGGTACTCACTTGTTTATCCTGGGCTCTCCTATGTAGGCCTATTTCATCTATGTCGATCTCTTTGAGCATGGCATTATCATGCATATAAAAGGCACTCTGTCTATCTCCAGTGCGTGTATTGAAATCTCCTACTAATAATATGTCCCCAATCCTAGCATATGTCATGATATCCTCATAAAGTTCATCAAAGGGAGATTCATCCCATGTGGCATACGTAGAATTTGCAGGAGGAAATTAGCATATTGCGATGAATATATCATGTGGTCTTCCTGCATGTATTCTAATGCATAAATATCGTGCATCATCATCTCTTTTCATTACTTGCACTATCCCTTTGAGGTCGTCCCAGTGTAGTATGGCCACACCTCCAGAATCCCTAGTGCTTCTTGGTTTTCTAGTTGCTAGACGAAATGCACTTTCCCACTTGTATCCCCGCACGTCTGATAGTCGGCTAGCTTTACTTTGGTGTATTTCTGTGTACATTGCTATATCTATGTTTCGGAAGCTATCTTCAAAGTAACCAGCATCTAAGTGTAGGGTTCCATTACAATTCCATATTGACATCCGAAGTCTCTCATAGGGCTCGTACCATCATGAAGTCCTTTTTTCAGTGATGATGACTCATCCATCCCTATAAACAACCCACTTTTCTCTTTGCGAGTCTCCAATACCTTTGGCTCGTGTTCTCTGCGATGCGCTATTTGTGCTGGGGTAAGGTCCACATCCAAATAAATATTCTCACCCTTGAGGGCGCTCCTCTTGGAGAGGAAGGCGTTTTTTTTCTCTCTGTCCCCAAAGCGAAGAATTAGAGCCTTGGGTCCTCTTTCCCCACTCTCCAAGCACTGACGATAGGTACGTCTGAAGCCCCAATTTTGTCCAAAAGTGTCTTAGCATCTTCCTGTGGGATGCTCTTCTCCTCCCATGCTACCACCTGTACATGTAAAACCCTAGCCCGTCTCCTAGCCTCTTCTTCCAAGGTAGCATTCATTACTTTAGTCTTGTTCACTGATGTTCCCTTATTCTTTTTCACTACGTCAATGCATGGGCTGGCTTCTTCTATCTGCTTCTGTGTTGTCTTTGCTACTTCTGCCCATGAGTAAACCTCCCTTTCACATGCCTTCAAAGCCTCTTTCTCTTTTTGTAATTCTTATTGCACGTTCATTTCTTTTTTCTTAAATGTATTCAATTCTTCCGCCAGTTCTAAGATTTCAGATTTGTAGGCATCTACCACTTTCTTCGTTTCAGTTTTCAGCATGTGCAGTTCGGATAGCATTTGTTTATGTAAGTCATTCTTAATCTTTATCTGCATGTCTTGCATTTTTGCCCTCTGATTTACTATCAGTTCGGCTTTGACCTGCTCTTGTATTTCTTTCTCCAATTCTTGTCTCGTAATTCGTAGTTGAGAGCTTATTATGAGATGAATTTCTTCGTATTTCCTTTCATTCATGGTGTGTGAGGTCTTTCCATGCCTGTCAGATGTCTGGGGAGACGGTCCAATCACGGACCCTACAGCCATGCATCTTGTACAGTGTGTTCTTAGAAGGGGTGTTGAACATTGCTTCCATGGACGGTTATGTTAGTTCTTGATCAAATTCGTCTCCTAGATATTCATTTTCCACGGTTTGATACTTGCATTTGTCTACATTATGCATCTCTCACAGGCTATGTTCAAAGCCACTCAGGTTGTACTTTGTATTGTCATATCAAAGCAATTTCTGTGATTCCTTCAAATTTCCAGGCTTTCCCTAAACCCTCACTAAATTTTTGCAAGCCCAGTAATCTTTTACGAGCCGAAATGCCTTCACACTGTTTACAGTCACTGCAGAAATACAAATTGCAGCGCCACTTTGTGCATTACTGCATACTTGAGGACATGATCAAAATCAAAGTCAATGCATCATTGCCTAGTCCACAAGCCAGTGCATCAATACATTCACCCAGGTCTGCATTCATGTCATTCTGAGTACATTCGTGTCATATCAATTTGATTACGTCTGCAATCTTAGTACATTGGCAGTCTGGTATATGTCAGTACATTGCTGTGTGAGTACATTACTGCATAAAGTACGCCTGCGTCAATGCATTCAGTACATCTCTCGATGGAGACTGCCTTGTACTCTTGATTGTGTGCGAGACATAGTGACGGGACTTGCAATCACATGGATTTGCATTGATGACTCTGAAGATACAACCCTTGATAGTTAATCATTTCTTTACATGGTATCAGAACTTGGTACTCATTGAAGAAAACTAGGCCTTGGATCGCAAAGCCTATCTTTAGAAACAAGAACAACAAAGGGAATATGACATTGAATACTTTCTCATCAACTCAGTCTCCAAAGTAATCTATGCCGAGAATGGGGCAGAAGTGGGTTCCTTAGTCTATCCCTGAAGGTTTTGATATGTGTAGAGATACTTATGACTAGCTTGGAGAAACTAGACCATATTTGGATACCAATGAGAAGCTAAAGCTAATCATTTGCTCACGTAGAAAGAAGATCAAAGAGCTCAATAGAAGGATTGCACTTCAAGAATAACTACTCAATAAACATATTTGTGATTTTGTCTCTTTAAATGTTGCACATAAATATGATGATGATGTAGGGCCGTCTAGACCTCTATAAGGGATGGATTCCCCTATTGGAGAAAGAGATTCAGAGTATGTTTCCTTTTTTCAGACTTATTTATCCACTCCGATGGAAGGTAGATATGTTTGGTTCATTCTTCTTCTTTATTTCTACTCCTTTTGCAATATTTTTCTAAAGATCACAAGGAAGATGAGTTCAATTTATTGACCATGGAAAAGGTTCTCTAGAGAATCAGTTCTTGTATGGTAACACATGTAGAGGGGATTATAAGAAAAAATTAGGTAGCTCTTCTTTCACTTTTCCTTCCTTGGATTTTGCTTCTCATAGTCAAAATGATTTTGGTGTTTCTGTTTCATCTTCAGTGGATTTCACATCTTTATATTCATTTCAATTTCAATAATAAAATCAATTTAGTACATCTATATCATTTACATTTTAATTTCACAACCCCCCCATCCTACACCCTTCTTCTGCTACCTCTTCTTTACCATTTACACCATTTACTTTTCTCTTTTAGACATCACATGTGACATCTAACACCACACTGGAGGGTTCTTCAAACATAAACATAGCCTTTAGGATCTTTAAACCCACACTTTTGGGTGGTGCATATGCATCTATGGAAGGAGGTTCGTTCTCCACTTTATACACGTTCGGGATATACATAGGAGGGAGTATTTATCCAACCTTTCCCACATGTAGACTAGTTGATTGCACAGTTTGCTTGCATGGCAATTCCTAGTGGACGATTTGGTTATTCTATTGTGCCTAATCGGACAGTTTCGCAAGGTATGAGAGTCTCCGTGCCTTCTGTACAAGCGCATGTGGTTTCGTCTTTGTTTTTTTTTGCATACCCAATGCATCCACCTTGCTATCCTTACTATCCACCTTATCCTTCTTTCCAAACACCTCATAGTTCTTTGTCTTGATTAGACAAGCATGCTTTTATTGAGGAGACTCATTTTACTGGGTCTAATTATATCACTTGGTCAAAGATGATGAGTCATATTCTAAAATCTTAGTACTTGTGGGACCTTGTTCAAGGGATGGAATCCTAGTTAGACCCTTGCCTTGTTTCACCAGAGGTTGTCCGCTCATGGAAGGCTAGAAATGCCTCTGCTATTACTGAGTTGATATAAGGTCTACTTTCAGATTTTCACTCACAACTGTAGTTCTTTAACCTTGCATTAGAGCAATGGAAATACGTGATTGACTGCTATGCGGCTTGCGATAGGCCCCATCATATAAAACTTGACCATGAGCTTTAAAACTTTAAATTCAAGGAGTGTGATGACCTTAAGGTCAAGTTGGCTGAATAGTAGTGGCTTCTCATTGAATTTGGAGGCTCCCAAGTCCCTTGATGGCCATGTTACCTTGTTCTTGAATAAGCTGCCTACAAAATGCTTCCATTTCGTGCAGCAAGTGATCTCATAGCCCACTATGCCTACACTCTATGAATTTGAGAATTAGCTACTATGTTACGCTTGGCATTTCGATTAGTTTCATAGAGTGATCTCCATAGAGGGGGCTCTCATTGTTTCTTCTTAGAAGGGGTAGTAAGGAAAAGGCAAAAAACCTCAAAATCAAATTGAAACCCAAAACCAAGCTAGTGAGTTACAAGGGAACTCCCAATCTTCCCTAAAGTGGGAGTGGTTGAATGTACCTAAGAAAAACAAGTATTGTGAACACTCTCAAAAGGTTGGTCACTTTGACGACAAGTGTTGATCAAAGGCAAGAGACACCCAATCTAAATCTAAAACCCAGAGACCTGCCCCTTAGTTGGGCAACCCCCAATAGGGGAGGTAGGGTGATGTCAACCAAAATTAAGGGCAATGGCAAGGCGAGACACACACTGCCACCAACTAGTCATCACAACCAAAATTAAGGGCAATGGCAAGGCGAGACTCACACTGCCACCAACTAGTCATCACAACCAGTTTTATTCTCAACTCTAGAGGTATGTCTGATTGGTTTGTTGGACATGAGGCCCACCTCGTCTTTATAGAGACATCAGAGGTTGCATGCTTAGTCCCCCTCACACCTCTACCAACTCCCCCTCTCAAAATGGAGTTGTAGAGTGTAGAAACTGGACTGTGATAAACATGGCACGCTCACTGCCACCAACTAGTCATCACAACCAGTTTTATTCTCAACTCTAGAGGTATGTCTGATTGGTTTGTTGGACAGGAGGCCCACCTCGTCTTTATAGAGACATCAGAGGTTGCATGCTTAGTCCCCCTCTCACCTCTACCAACTCCCCCTCTCAAAATGGAGTTGTAGAGTGTAGAAACTGGACTGTGATAAACATGGCACGCTCTATGATGTTTGCAAGAGAGCTCTCCCAACGCCTTTGGGTTGAGGTTGTTATTACTCTGGTGTACATTCTTAGCTATTGCCATTGCAGCGGTCCCTCACAAGGTCCCCTTCGAGGGATGTTTTGGCAATTGTTCTGTGATTTGCCATTTCAGAGTTTTCGGGTGTCATGAGGCCGAGTGTGCATGTAAGCACAACATCCACACTCCTAGGAATGTGACATGACTCATGAGGGACGGTTGCATGGGTCACAAATAGAGGCCAAGCATGTTGATATGAGGATACATAGGAGAGTCATGCCTATCTCATTTCAGGTCAAGACTTGAGCAGGATTGTGACACGGAATTTTCAGAGTTTGTGGACTGAAGGACATTGTCACAAATGGGAGCTCATAGCTAGCATCATTTTGTGGAATATTTGGGCTGGAGCCTGGATGTAGGACATATCTATTTCAGAGATTGTCTCCAAGATCTAGAGATAGATTGTTCATGCTATGCATGGGAGGTTGGAGAGAATGTAGGGTAGTTCAAAGAGTATGAGGAGGAGAGATGCTCTTCCAAGTCCTAGGATATTGGCACTTTTTTCACTATCAATGGCACATGGTTTGGCAGGAAAGATCTTGTGATTGGTTATTCACTAAGGCCTTGTAATAGACTTTCCCTTTGTTGTGTGTGCACATGGGTGCGCGTGCTTGCATACCTATATATGTACTTGGCATATTTTTTTCCTGAGGAAATTTATTAAGAGAATCACACTTTTCTTTGAAAAGAAAAGTTTAGAATGAGCACCGATTTATCACCAAACAATGCCCAACTGCAAAGCCTAATATTAGCAATTGCAAATCAATCCCAAATTTGCCAATGATTCTTCTATTTGTGGTCTTTGAACTCTCTTATACATTTGCTCATGTTGCTCTCACCAATAGTGGCAATTTTGTGACAAAAGTGTCTGGTGCACACACGCATCATGATGCTGATCTCAGCGGAAGCAATGATAGTATGTTGATAAAATGCCAAATTGCTATACGTGCTGAGGCTTGAATCAAACAGCCCTGATTTTCCCCAAATCAGCAATTGTCAGCAAGTTTCATTGCCAGAAGAAGGAAAAGAAAGAATCCTAGACCTGATGTGATCTGAGACAGCCAATCACATGCCATGACACTGCTCCCGATAAGTGCTACTTTCTGTGGACAACTTAATCCTGTTCCCTGGTCTCACATTGCTAGGAAATGACGACTCAGCTTGAGCTTCTTCAAGCTTGCATGCAGTGAATGAAAGAAGATGCTAAATGGGAAGTTTTCTTTTTCTCAAACCATGCAAAATCCCATGCTGATTTGTCCATGATTCTAATAATCATTGCCTTCCCAAATTTTAAATCTAAATTGCCTGCCCAAACTACTGTCCAAAATTTTATAGTATGTGCAAAAACTACTCTTGTGCACCTTAAATAGCAGAAACGAAAATTATCTTACCAATGTATACTATCTAATTGGAATGTTGAATCATATAGAAAACTAAAGAGGTTTATCATGTATGCAGGAAATTATCTTCTATCTGTTAGACCTAAACTGCCTTCTGGCACGTCACCTGAAGATTTGAGTAAGACACCTGTGTTCGAATGGTCAGAAGATATCAAAGGTGCCAAGGCTAACCATGCGTCAGGTTTCTTTGAAAGTCTGCAATATGGGCTCAGAAAATCTCTGAAAGCTCGCAATATAGCAACTAGTTTTGGCAGTGTACATTGTGGTCTCAGTGGTAGGGAAAGTATTGAAAAGCCACACGGAGTTCATCTATGCATTAGAAGTGTACACAGACAGGTTCCTGTGATACCCATAAGCACACAGGATAAGCTTGGTCCAACACAGACTGTTGTTGCATGGCAAGAACAACAGGAACTTGTGGTGTTCCCCACTGTACATGTATACAATTTTTTGGACTCCAATATATCGATGTCATTGGAAGGTCTGCTTTTGATTTTGTGTGTTTTGAAGTGTTGTATGTTAAGTCTGTTCAGTCTTCTAGTCCCATGATATGTTCAATGGATTCATCATTACAGGTAAGGGTGATGCCATGCTCAAGAAAGAGGTATTTATTGAACAAGGAGATAAAAAATCTCTTTATGTGGATCTAACAGAGCTTGATTTTACTGTGAGAATTGAGAACCATCAAATTACCAGTAAGGCTGTAAGTCTAGGTGATTGGAGAAGGACTTTTGAACAACTCACTGCACATACACCTGATGATAGCTTGAAGGAGCTCGAGGTTGGATTAGATTTTGGGAACAATAGGAAATCTGTGAAGCTAAAAGCTTTTCGTGGAGATGATGGAGTATTACAGGCAATGTGTCAAGCTTTTAGTAATACTAAACGTTTTCCTCCTAACTCTAATTGTGATATTAAGGAAATTTACTGATCAAGCTCACAGTATTGAAATCCAGGTTATTGTGTATACACTATATATGTTGAAGAATAGAAGTGAGAAAACATTTGTATGTTGTGGAGCAAAACAAACAAAACCTTTCTGGTAAATCATTTTCGGGGTTGTATTCATGAGTTATTTTCTGATTCCACTTATCCGCTGCCATAAAACCAAGCAGTGACTTTTGATTACTGTTACTACAGGGTTATCACACCTCCATGGAACAAAGAGCACAAGGTACTCTGGCCGGCAGGAGAATCTGGCACTGCAATTCAGCCTGGTTCAAAGATTTCCTGGATTGAAAGGCAATATTCCGATCGTTTCCCTTTATGCAGTTATATGAAACTTGAACCCTTGAATGACATCTAAAATGCCGGAAATTGTTTGGGACACCTAAATTTACTTGCTTTGGATTTTGCCTTCCGTTTTCAATATGGGTCTGACCCCTGGTGAAATGACTGAACTCCCAAATATGCATGGTTTCTCTGAATTCAAATATTCCAAAGTGCCTGAAATCTGACCCAAGTGAAGAATTTGGTATATTGAGAAGTGAGAAAAAATTCTATCAAAATAACCAGAAGAATGTGCCAAATGTCTGTGTAGAAAAGCAGACATGCAATTGCCGAGAAAGTGAATCCAAAAAAGCTTTAGTGGCTGGGCAATACCAAAGGTGTGGGATAGTTTGCGAGACACATGAGCATCTCAAATTGTGAGATGATGCAATGTTGTGGTGCAATCTTCCTCATGATGAAACTATCCAAAGATGAAACAACTGAGAAGAGAGGAATCCAGCAGTTTTGGCTGTTCACAACAGCCAATCCACATTGCTACATTGTTTATTAATCACCATGTACTGAAACTACTTATAGCTGTGCTGTCTAATCACAGCAATATATGGCCATGCCCAAAAGGGCTACAATGAAGAACCTCCACTGAATTAATTACCATGGGCTGGTTTGGATAAGATAGACTCCTTCCTCCAAGGGAAGTTTGGGGTATCGACGTTCCTCTTCTGATCCCTAGTTGTATGTCCACACCTCAACTAGAGCGCACGCATTGTGGGTGCTTTATTGTGGGAGATCTTATTTTGATAGGTCCCAATGCCTTGAAGGTCAAGGAGACTAAGGTGGCACTAAATGAGATGTTTGAGATGACGGATATGGGCCTTCTTCATTTCTTTTTAGGCCATGAGATTTGCTAGACTCCGAGGGGGATTTTCATCTCCCAACAATGGTATGTACAGGAGCTTTTGGCCATGTTCGATATGGAGGCCAAAAGTTTCTTGTGACGTAAGTGATCTATAGATTTTCAAGGACCCTTTAGACCTTGTTGTTTGACTTTGGTGAACCCCAGGACTTTCTAGGCGTCCATATCAGCTCTGATTACCTGCTTCAGCTTTGATTGACTGAGAGAAAGTATAGGGTAGTCAAGGCTGTGGTCAAAGGGTGGAAGGTGGTTAATATCCAAACCATGTAGGCTCATCCAAATAGTCATTTGTGAAAACAAATAGTTCTTGCCCTTTATTGCTAGTTCTCGAGATGAAGTTAGTGCCAATCTGGAGTATCTATGATGTGGGAGATCCTATTATCTGTGCCAAAAGGCCAGTGCCCTTAAGAGTGTCTCCATGACTATAGGTAGCAAATCTTTGTCTATTCCGGTTTGATCAGTGAGTGGATTGAGATGCTTGTGGTAAAAGCTGCAGCCCCATACCTTTGCTCCATATAGTGGTGTAGGTGTGACTAGGGTGTTAAACAACCATGGTTTGGTGCGAGGCTCCTGGAATTGTATGTGAGCACATCGACTCTCGAGTGCCCCTAGTTGCATAGGCTCATGCTAGATGTGCCTTTGATGCCCCTCTCAACATAAATCGTGGGCTAGAGAAAGTGGCTCCCAGATAAACATATTCCCTCACATGCTCCACTACATTTCCAAATGTGAACTAGTACATAGACCTAGTCACCCATGTTGTTGACGTATTGAAGACCATGGTTTTGGTCATCCCAAGGTTTACTATGAGGTCTTTGTCTCTACTAAAGATGTGCAAAGCAGCTAGATGGTGCTACAATCCCTGTAGTGAATCCAAAACAAGAATGATATCATTTGGATACAATAATATCAATATCAACACCCTTGTTGGGCCGGCTTTAGCTGTTGCTCCTTGGTCAATGTAATCAAAACTTCATCTATATATAAACCAAACATTGTGGGTGAAAGCCAACATTCTTGTTTCACTCCTATGGTACTGCCAATAATCTTTGATAGCTCTCTAGGTGCCCGTATATGACCTATCATTGTCTCATATAATGCATAGATACCCCATTGTATACCTTTTGGTGCTCCAATATCTTGTAGTCTTTGGATAATGTGTGCACGAGGCATTGTATCAAAAGCTTTGTGGAAATCTACAAATCAGCAATAGATTCTCTTGTCTTGAGCTTGACCCTGCTCGGTAATGGCTCTGGGTGTGAGGATATGGTCTAGTGTGGTATATCCGTGTCTAAAACATGCCTTTCCTTGTGCTTTCCTTTCTTGCATCTCAGTCCACTTACAGACTTTATGTTCTAGTATAGAGCCACATATCTTGGCCAAAGTATGGCCAATCATGATAGTCCTATAGTTACTAGGGATCAAAGGACCACCACTCTTGAAGAGTGGAATTATAGTTTGTCTGACTAGCTCATAGGGAAGCCCTTACATATTACTCTATTGAACATATGTACGAGTATAGTTGATAGTATGTTGCAAGCATGTGAGAAATGTTCTACCACTAGCCCATCCTCATCCTATGCCCTCCCATTTTGTAATCTATAAATTGCATCCCTAACCATTTTCCAGGTGAAGAAAGACCATTGTGTTGGCCTATAGGCTTGTAGGAGATGCATAGTTGGCTATCGTGGTAGATCATACAATTGTCTTCCATAGTCAAGCCAAGCATTTGGTGATGTAATCTATATGGGGGGTTGTCTTTCATGAAACATCTTCCATGCACTCTTGCTATCCCATCCCAAAAATAATTGATATATTTGCTTCTACTTTTGCCAACAAGTAGTCTTGCTTCTTCTTTTGCACAAGGCGTTTGAAGAATGTTCTTGCTTGACCATGTGTCCGAGTGCCTAGCTCCACTTCTCTCTGTAAGCTAGCTCGAGTAGCTATGCACTCATCATCGTACCAGCTACTTGGGGGAACAATAGAGAGTGTGGGTCTACATTGGGGCAGGGTTTGTGGGAACGCATCCATGGTTGATCTATGTATGGCTTCTGCTAAGTCCCTTGTACATTCCTCCAACAATCTGCTCAAGTCCAATGCATGTAATCTATTCAGGAGAGAGCCACTGGAGATGTGTGAGGTGTCTTCCAAAAAGTGGTATTCCAGATGTTTAGAGAGGTGTGGTGCTCCATGTTTCATATGTCTACAAGAAAGTATGAAAGTCAAAATAGCTTGTTGTGCTACTATGCCAATTGGTCTCTTAGATACCTTAAAGTTTTGGATGTCTTGTAGTATCAATGTTGGTGAGCCTATCAAGTATTCCACAACACTTGCCCCTTCTTTGTTCAGATTTTGGCCATTGTTGCAGACCATTAAAAATGACTAGTATATGTGCACTTCCCAAAGCCAATAGATATATCCCCATATGTACTCACTTCTTTATCCCGGGCTCTTCTATGTAGGCCTATTTCACCTATGCCTATCTCTTTGAACATGGCATTATCGTGCATATAAAATTCACTCCTTCTATCTCCACTATATGCATTAAAATCTTCCAGTAATAATATGTCCCCAATGCTAGCATATGTCATAATATCCTCA
Source organism: Lygodium microphyllum (assembly GCF_053477565.2). Lineage (NCBI taxonomy): Eukaryota > Viridiplantae > Streptophyta > Polypodiopsida > Schizaeales > Lygodiaceae > Lygodium > Lygodium microphyllum. The sequence continues at coordinate 81,712,660 of NC_141148.1, read as the reverse complement.
TAAAGTACATCAAAGGGGGATCCATCTTGTGTCGCATAGGTTGAGTTTGTAGGAGGAAAGTAGCATATTGCAATCCCGTAGTCTTTGTGCATGTATCCTAATATGTTAATGTCCTTTGGAGGCCAAAATTGACCTATAGGGCAAATTAGATATTACATTCCACTTTGGGTCTTGATACCATGAAGACACATAAAATGAAAAATGAAAAGAAAATAAGATGGGATAAACTCTGAGCTCTTATGACTCGTGAGAGCTGTGATTATAACATCAGGTTCCATTATAGATATAGAGGGTAACGAAATTGCATGTGAGTTATATTTTACTTTTGGGGAAGTGGGGTGTAGAACTCCATGATGATTGCTTCTCCTCCTCAATACACTAGCCATTTACCAATTCTTCCCGCTTCTCTGACTTTGGCTAATTTTATTGATCAAATTTTGAGCTGAAGTGGGGTTAACTCATTCATTGTCCACACATTTGTCCCTTGTAGGGACCTAGCCTACTTCATCACTGCTATCTTCTTTGTCATATCCATGTAGTTGACCTTTGCTTGTGTGCCTTTTGGGATAATGCTAATTGGCTCTTCTAAATCTACAAAAGGGACCACCTTGTTTAACTGGGCTCGTAGGACATCTCTTTTTAGGATAAAATCTTGTTCCAACTAAGGAGCAAGATTCTCCCTATCCTAGCCTGAGGGAATCCCACCTTCATCAATATGACTCTTTAGAAATTACATCCTCCTTGAGGCAAGAATATTCGCCATGGGGTGGTCCAACACATCGAGTCTACTAGGGCGAGGTACTCGTTTTTGATGGTGAGCAATGATGACTCGAATTTGCTGAAGGTGAGGATATCGGGCATGATGTTGAGGTGGTGCATATGCTATTCTATAGAGCGTGGCTGCTTGGTTTGCATTGACCTCTTTGTCTTATGGACAATGTGGTGGCACTACTGTAGTGGTAGCATTTGGTGAGCTAGTTGTGGAGCCAAGATCAGCTTTGTAAATGTGTAGCTAATAGTTGCTTAATTGAACTTCAAAGGTGAGCTAATTAATTCTTGGCTAATTAGTCATAAGTGAGTTGCTTGTTTGATCAAACTTAAGCATTATTGTCGAGCTATACAGATGGCATGTGGGACTTGGATAGAATTCTTATTGATTCAAGAGCTTCAATGCTCTTGGACTCAATAGCCTCTCACATGGTCTACTTATGTTCCATTCTCGAAGCCATCTACTCTCTCCTCACTATCCCTAGCAAGCAAGAAAGTGAAGAACCAAGAGTTTGCAATAGACTCAACTTCTTGCCCTCATGCATTGTAGTCTGAATATCTTTGAAGGCTTGATGGTGGCTTCATGATCCAAGCGTGGCTCCTTGATTTGGTTCGCTGCCTCGTTGGAATCGATTTGCTTCACGAGCACTCCAATAAAGAAAGAACACGTAGAGAAGAAGGAGAGATATCCCAACCTCACCTCAACTCTGCCTCTTGCCCTGCAAATTGTGGAAGAAGAAGGGAAAGAAGAGAAGAACATGAGACAAGAAATAAGCTTCACTCTCCAAGTTTCTCACTTACCCCTCGCTCTCACACTCTCACTCTCACTCTCCTTCACTCTCAACATAATGCAGAAGAACATAGCACGGAAGTAAGAAGAATAGAGCTCTCAAGTTTGCACATGTAAGAATAATTACTTTTATTCACTCTTTAGTGTCACGAGGATGTGAAATGTCGATCAAATGTGCAAAAGTTGTTAATCAAATGTGCAAATTTGAGTTGCACATGTGATGTACAAATTGGTTATTTCACAATGATGGACCAATGACGTCGAGATGTTGGTGGGTGTCAAAGGCAAAAGTTGTAATAAGTCATATTAGTTAGATACTAGATGGTGCCTAGTGACAAAATTTGGCCTAGAATATTTTATTAACCATTAATGTTAATGGTGACATTAGAAACTAGGCATTAATTGGTTAATTAATGCCAATTCAGGGGCTACTAGTTGCTTGAGAATACTTAGATGACAAGTTGGTCTAGCCAATTTAATTGCTGGTATAATTAATTTTGTTAGTAAGAACTAACCAATAAATTAATTTTTAGAATTAGTATTTTGATAATTAATTTGATTGGAATGAAAATGGGTGAAAAATGTAGTTAGAAGGTTGTTGCTTGGTAGAGCTTGCCATGCAAGTGAGTGAAAGGCTATTAGAGATTGTTGGAGTGTCATTCTAGCATTGTGGAGGCTAGGGGAGGAAGAGAGAGAGCTGTTGCTGCAATCTTTCAGCCATTGTTGATCACCCTAGCTATTGGAGGATGTCAAAGAGTTGCCCCCAATTGATCAGGAGGCCATTTGGAGGTTAGGTGAAAGCCCTTTTAGGCTATCTACAGGCAATGATAAGAAGTTTTGGGCCCACAAGGGCAGGTGACTAGATGTGGGGCTCTTGTTCATGATGGGTTGCAATAAATCAACCATTCACAATAGGGCAGCATTGAAATTTAGCCAATTTTGGCAATGAAACTCATAAATTTCTCTCTCTAGCTTCCTCTCTATTCTCTTAGCTAGTTCATAGCTTTACTGAGGAGATCGCAGCCTCCATCCTACTACATCTGGGACAGCCAACCGCCAGACGCCCATGTGCCAAAAGCCAAAGGAAATAAGACACCCTCTTCGGCCTCCTGCTTTTTGACAAGCAGCCCCAGAAAGTCCGACGGAAGGCATCCGTGATGCTGTCTTCCGCCCAGTGTCTGCTACGCGAAGGTGCCCAATCCATGTCCTCCTGCATCAGTACATGTCTACCAATCCTAGCTGTGTACTCCAAGAACCTCAGTGGCTTCTTGATAATGCTCTAGTAGGTTAGCTTCCGCCTAATAGAGTCGAGAATTGGAAGAAATTGCTAGGCAGGAGTGATGTTGAGCCCCACCTGGACCCCTAGGTATCGGATGGTTTGTCCCTTGCACACCCATGTGAACCCCAAGTGGACGCCCCACTCCATTCTAGAGTCCAGGTCTATAAGAAAACCAACCGAATTTCACCAGTTGATTTTTGCTCCCGCTGTAGTGCAAAATACCTCCAGAGCTAATCTCACTCTCTCCAATATCAGCTCATCGTCCTCTATATAAAGGGCGGTACCATGTGCATACTCTGAGTCTAGTAGCCTCGTCTCCTCCCCCTCCCTCACTGGAAGTTGAAGGCCATGTAGTGCGCTCACACATGAGCAGAGGAAGTAGGACATCGCCTCCGCAAAGAGTAAGAATAGATACGGGGCAAGAGGACAGCCTTGCCGGACAGATCTCTCTAGTTGAAACTTGTCTCCCCTCTTGCCACCTATGAGAACCTTGCTAGTGGCTGATCTATAAAGTGCACAAACCCCATAGATGCATGCCTGGGGGAAACCTAAGCTCACCATAGAGCCGTCTAAGAAGTCCCAGTTAACCCTGTGATAGGCATTCTCGAAGTCCAAGAGGAGTACAACCAATCCTTGACCACTGTGTTGAGCCCACTCGGTTGCCTCGAAGAAAGTGAAGACGTTGTCTAGGATGCTCCTACTTTGGACAAAAGCTATTTGTGTGTCATGAATGATGTCTAGAAGGATGGGGCGGAGTGGACTACCGATCATCTTGGCCAGTGCCTTATAGGCCATTGACAACAAGGTGATCGGTCTCCACTGGGATAGCTCCAATTGGTCTCTCCCTTTGGGGAGAAGATTGACAAGGCCCGTTGTTAGACCCTTGGCATCCATCCTGAGCTGTAAATCTCCTAAAAGGCCAGGAGTAAGGAATCCTTCACCACCTGCCAGTAGGTAGTGAAGAAGGCCTTAGAAAGACCATCCTTATCCGGTCATTTCTGCCCATCTTGTGCATGGAAAGTCTCCGCTAATTCCTTCTCTGTGAAGAGGTCTAGGAGGGAGCCTCCCATCTCCTCTATGACGAGGGATGGAATGCAGTCCCAGACGTACTGTCTACAACACTGTATTGTGGTTGAGACTGCCTCCTGTTGAAAAAGTAGTCTGTAGTAGTCAGCGGCAATCTCCATTACCTCATCTGGGCTAGAGCGAATCCTCCCGTACTGATCATGGAGGCTTTGAATCTGATCTCCTAATGTGCAAGGCTGATGCACTTGAAAAAAATCCCTGCACATCGTGTCCCCCTCCCGTGCCCAAAAGGCTGCTGAGGTACGGAAGGAAAACTCCGAGTGCCTGTCCTCAAGACCGGTGAGGGCTGCCCGTGCACGCATCTCCTACGTGTGGAGAGTGGGATCCCTTGGTGCCTCCTGGAGTAGTCTTTGAGTGGCTGCTAGGTCTCGCCGGAGTGCTCTCTCCTCCTCCCAGCTCTGCTGCCTGGCCTATAGGGCTGCCTCCTGGTAGATCGTGCTTGAGTGGGCTAAGACCTCTACAATCTCCTTTGCGATCGGGTCCCTCCTGTCCCACTCCCTAGTCCAGAGCTGCTCAATTTGCATCCTCACCTCCTCCCTCCTATAGATCGAGTTTGGGATTTGACACGATCATGTGTCAAGGGCTGAAATGGGAGTTTCAAGTGTGAGGAGAATTGGGAGCATCAAGTGTGAGGAGACACCCTGGGAAGGATGCTCAGAGATTGGGTCCTAACACTTATAATTCAACAATTAAAGTTTGGGGATTTTAGAGAATTTCACGAGGCCAGCCAACCAACATTAAGTTTGGTGTAGAATTTGTCATCCAAGGAGCAAAATGGAAGGCTAATCCCCAAGCAAACCAAGGGGCACATTGGTTTGAAGGCTTGCTAGTCGCTATGGACAGCAATACGTATTGAAGATTGAAGGAGATCAAGTTGGATCTCAATGTGCTCTCACTTGCTATTAGCTCGTCGGTGTAAGTGTTGGAATAATCATTGAAATATCCATCAGAAAGTTTGTCAATATATAGTGATGCATATATCGATGCTTGTTTTGATGTGTGTAAAAAATATTAATGGTTGATGGATGTGGTTGAATGTTTGGACTGGAATACTTTTGCATCGGTGGTATTGAAACAAGATCTAGGGTCTTGGATGTCTCCTTATGATCACATATGTGTTATGCATGATGATTTCTTTTTCCTAGAGGTATTGGAAATTAAGATTTTGCAGCACTATCTACTTTTGGATCACTTTCTAGTGGTGTTTGAGATACTTAAACTTGTGTTTTTTCAGCAAGTTGCCACTATATTTTAATTCTTCTTTCCTTTAGCATGACATATTTGATGGCTATAGAGAGAGTTATTTAATCACTTCTCACTATATTTGTCATCTAATGGGGCTGCCTTCTTTGATCTATTTGTCTCTAATGTGCAAAGAGTTGCTTGGCAATATGGCGTCCATTATGCAAATGCTCTATAGACAAATATTAAATGCTGCAAAAAATTTTTCAGCTTGGGTCTAGTCATTAGCGTTATGTCAAGGGCTAGGACATCTGGATTGGATCAGCTGGCTGTTGAGCACCTCAATGAATCAATACTCCTTGTCTATGTGTTGGGTGTGAGAGAGTCTCCTATATGAACTGGGGGCTGTAATTGTGTTGAGGTCTCTTGAGTCTCCCTCGCAAAGAAATGTGTGAGCTGCCTCTATGAAGGGTCTTGGCGTCCTGGAGCAGCTATACCCTTGAGGAGCATGCACAAATCCATTGTATCTCAAGCAGAAAGAGGCCAAGGCATTGTTGGTCGGTAAAATTAATGACTCTGGATAGTGGTCCAATTGCATCACTAAGCAGACATGGAAATGACCGTGGACCTTATAATAGCTAGGTAGTAGCAAACATAATACTCCTTTGTCTTTGTATCTAATTGGCATATTTCGCATATGTGTTCCTTTGGTGGAATGGATTTGTAGATGTTGTTGACTAATGCCTCAAGGTAGAGGGAGCTGACGTCAATGCTGTGGATGTTGATGCTTGGCTAGGGGAAGCTCCAAACACAAGGCCTACTAGTGTGGAATAGGGCGCCCGAAGTAGAGGGTCAAGATGATGTAAGCCAGCCTTGAACCTCGAGCAATAATGTCCTCCAAAAGGGGTGGGAGTAGACATAGAGAGGCTGAAGAAGGGAAGGATGTCTGATGACAAAAGACGAATGGTAGAGAGTTACTGAAGGGATGGAGAACTGGCCTATATATAGGTTTCAGCTAGTCTAGAGTGGCTCTCAAGTTTGTGGGTGCTTGCTGATAAAGTGCCAAGAATGAGGGTGCTAGTCCTTTTTGGGGCTGTCAGTGCGAAACCCCAATTGAAGTGACAATAATGAAGAAGCCGTTTCTCAACAACCATGGGTCTTAGGCCATGCATGTCTTTGTTGCTATACACTATTAGTAGTGATGCTTCTTTGCATGTCATGCCAAATGGTGGGGTTACTAAGCCCTTCAGTTGTTTGGACATGTGTTGGGTCCCCATATTAATGCTACCAAATCCTGCCTTATAGCTTGCACTGGCTGGAATTTGCCAGATTTGGAGTGGTAGGGTATGGTTGTTTAGCAGGGAGACATTGTAAGGCATCTTGGTTATCCCTTGGGTGTTGATGTGCAGCCAAGACTCTTGCTGAAATAGATATTACAAAATTGTAAGTGGTGCAAACAATTATTCTCCCCATGCTCACTTATTTATTGCCATTGCTACATTGGACTAATGTTGAGTTGAAGGATCTCACCTGTCACTTCTGTTTCATGCTATGGAAGAAAGTTCTAAGCATGCTGGCATATCTTTGATATTTTGGTGCCGTGTTTGATGGGGTTGCTTTGGATGTTGAGACCCATGTGGCAGCCCTCCATTGGTCTATTTTGCAGGCGATGTGTGCTGATTAACGACTGTGGACTGTTATTGCCAGTTTTTCTCTTGAGGATTGGGGCTTTTGGTATGGTAATACGAAGGTAAGGGGTTTGTGGGGGCATGTACTTAATGATGAGGTTTAATTCTCTATATGCGCTTTAGTTTTTCTCAATCGTTTGGTATGCTTATGGAAAATGGTACTTTGCAAGGTCCAAGGCAATTGTAGAGAATAGACTAGCTACCGATTCATTGCAAATGGAAATTCTAGTGGTGTCTCATCTGCTTTCTTGGGAAGACAAATCGGAGGAGAGACCTAAGTTTAATTGCATGGCTCGCCTTGGATTGGCCTCAGTGGTTGATCCCACTCTCTAGCCTTTTACAAGAACGGCAACCCTTTCATGTTCTAGATTCTAATTGTCCCTTGTAGGATTGAGTCTTTAGTCTTTTTTGGTTAATCTGATTTATCATCTCATGGTTGGAGATTGCTCATGGTTGACCACCAAAGCCAATGGAATTTGGGGATTGTATAAATTGAAAGCTTGGTGGAAATTGATAGTAATGGAGAGATGGATCAACAAGTCGCCATTCAAATGTACGGTATTCATTTGGAGAATGCTGGTGGGTGGTCCTCCCCTTGCATTAGCTTTTCACCATGGGGGTATTTCCAGTGGGAATTGTTTCATTTGTACCACACGGTTGAGTCTTCTTGTCACATATTCATCTCGTGTTCTTTTTCTCGGAAGATTTGGCCCTCCTTTCTGACATTTGGTATGTTGTGGAGGGGACTAGGATGTGTCCTTTTGATTGGGTCTTTGGCAAAGATAAAAATCATGGTTTGGCACGACCAGATATGAAGATTAAGTGTCAGTTTCTTAGATTTGGGTGTTGTTGGCATATTTGAGTCACTTGCAATGGGTTTATTTTTTGTTGTGGATCAGGCATCCTACATGTTAAGGGACTTCTTTAGTGGCTGCTTGATCTTATTCAACATGTTGATATCTTAACCAGAGATGATTTAGTTTGGCATCATGCAGCCTCGTTACTGACCTTGCCTTGATTTTTGTACTTCTTTTGTGACTAATACACTTATTGTTTATGCTGTGTGTGTGTGTGTGTGTGTGTGTGTGTGCAGGATGTCTCTCATGGGTCTATCTAGCATAGAGAGGCTGAAGCGATGAGGTAGGGTCCCTTGGTGGTAGTGTAGTATACTTTGTATCCATGGATAATGCCTCCTGCAAGGGTGTGGACCAGCTGGACATGGGCAAGGGCTCTGCACCTCTTTGTGGTTGTGCCTAGGGTGGTCCCTTGTGGTAGGGGTGTTGGTCGAACCTAAGAGGGCTCTATAGTGGAGGGAGTAGTCATTGCTTTGTAGAAATCCTTGACTGCATGTTGGTGTGTGGCTCCATGTCTCTGTAGCAAGGTTCGTAAGAGGTGCTCTCTATGGTGGCGGACCTCCAGTAAGGAGAGTCCGAGACGTCTTTGATCCTAGAAATCCATAACCTTGGATAGTGGCTCGAATCCCTCTTTTAACAAGCAACGGAAGTGCCCTTGAATCTCGTAGTACTCTGTGCATTTGCATAAGTAGTGCTCCTCCATCTCTAGCTCGAGTTGATAGAGCTTGTAAATCTTGTCCTTTGGGGGGAGGGAGTTTGTGCGGTATCTAGGGGAGGGAGTTTGTGCGGTATCTACCTGTCTTGTTCTAGAGTTGGTGTGAGGATGTACGGAGCTATCCAATGGCACATCATACACTATGAGATAGGCCTATATCCATATATCTCGGGTGGACAACAAAGCCATTGGGTCATATGTGTAGAAGATGCTTCTGATAGAAAGCCATCTTCATCCCTAGATCTCTAGTAGGTGTCACCCATGTTATGGCTATGTCTATCTAAATAATGTCCATCATGATGATGTGGTTCAGCTCCTTTTGGCTGAGCTGCAGGCGAGGGCAATCCAAGCTGTACTATAGTGGTGGGAGGTTCTCCATGTGTAATCCATGTAATTGTGACCATGCCTTTGTCGGGCATACTAGCACTTAGGATCTCCCTGTAATTCTAGTTGTCTAGACAAATCTAGTGCGAGCCAGGAGTATCTTTGTCTCCGCAAACAAGGACCACGGTGTATGCAAGAAAGTCACCCTTTGGAAAAGGGTCATTGCCACCTCTATGGGTGGTGCTCCCATCTCTACTTCGATGATGTCATGTAGTATCAAGGGTTACTTTGTATCATCCATGAAATCATCTATACCAGGTGTCTCTCCACGTGCTCAAACCCTTCATATATCTCCTCCTTGAGGAGTAGTGGCTGATCTTGTGTGGCTCTCGTTTGTGTGGTAGAGGCTCAATCCCCATATGGGGGCCCCATACAAAAGTGTTGTTGTGACCAAAGTGTCGAATATCCAGAGCTTCATATGAGGCTCCTGGAATTGTATGCGTGCACTGGCTCTCCATTGACCCTAGAGTCACATAGTCTCATGTCAATCTATCCTCTACTGCTCTCCTTAAAGTTAATCTTGGCCTTGAAAAAGTAATTCCCTAGTGAACATATCTTAAGACCACCTCCACTATCTTTTGTCTATATGTGAAATGGGCTATTGATCACCGAATCCATCGGGAGGAAGTTTTGAACTCCATAACCTTGGTTTTCCCAAGGTTCACTGTGAGATCCCACCCTAATAGAAGGCTTGTAGTGCATCTAGGTGGTGCTGCAATTCGTGCGGCGTGCTGGAGATGAGGACTATGTTATCGGCATATAGTAGTATGGGTATCAATGCCCCCCAAGCTAGCTTCCTCCTCACCAAGTCCATCAACGTATTCTGATATTGCATCGATATAAAGGCCGAAGAGAGTAGGTGAGAGTGGGCATCCTCGTTTCACCCCAATGGTCTTGGTGCTCGTACTTGTCTTGTAACATATGCATATAGTGCTAGTATCCCCCATCTCATCTCCATTAGAACCTCTAGCTCCTATAGTCTTTGCATGAACCTAGCTTGTGGTACTGTTTCAAAGGCCTTAGAGAAATCCACAAAGTAGTAGTATACTCACCTCCCTTGTACCTTGCTCTCCTCAATCATGGCTCGGAGTGTGAGGATATGATCAAGAGTGGAGTAACCCCTCCTAAACCTTGCCTGTGCACATGCCTCGTGTTGGTGTTTCTTTGCCCATTTGCTCAGCTCATGCTCTAGTATTGATCCACAAAGCTTCGCTAGCACGAGGCCCACCATGACCAACCTATAGTTCATAGGGTCCATGGGGTCTCCAACTTTCAAGATTGGTACTATAGTATTAACTTACCAACTTGTAGGGAAGCCTTCACACAGGGCCTTGTTGAATAGGTGGGCTAGAAGGGGTGCAAGGATATCTTTGGCATGTGATAGGTGCTCTGCTACTAGTCCATCATGGTCTTAGGCTCGATCGTTCTACAACCTTTTGATGGCCTTGTTGAATAGGTGTGCTAGAAGGGGTGCTAGGATACCTTTGGCATGTGATAGGTGCTTTGCTACTAGTCCATCATGGTCTTGGGATTGACCCCTTGCCATGTCTTGAATAGGTGCCCCACCAAGGCATTGAAGAATGTCATGCCTTTTGAGACTTGGAATAGCCGAAAACCTTTTGTTAGGCATTTTCGTATGATAAGGACCTGGACCCCTTAAGGCCAAAGCCACTGCTTTTGAAAAGACTTCTTATTGTAGTTATAGTCTTACGTGATATGTTCTTTTTGGTAGCGCTTGAAATTGGACAACAAGGTTGTTAAATGCATTTTTGTGGGGTATAGAAGTGAGAGCAAAGGATATAGATTATATGATCATGTCTCTAAAAAGGTATTTGTCAGTAGGGATGTGGTTTTCGATGAAAAATCAAAATTATCCCTTGCTGGTTTTGATACATATCAGGCTACCAATGATGTATTTGAAGGGCTGCTGCCCATTTCTTTCAGTGATACAGGTGGAGCTTCAGCAAGTGAACTTAATGTTCAGCCAGCTGCTCCATTGGGTAATGCAGAAAATCAGCCCATGGCTGATCTGAATATATAAGCAAGGTGCTGAATTTGAAATTCAGCAAGAGCTTGTACACACTCAGGAAGCTAGACAAATGCCTAGATGGTATTTTCAGACTATGAAAGATAGTCATGTGGATGCTCCGATTGTTGGTTGTATTAGAAGGCAAGCTCGTATGCATGATGGTGCGTTCACATCCGAGCACGTATAAAAGGCATAGTGGCCCTTTATTCCCAACATGCTTTGACTTGTGGATGGCGTGTTTGATGCTATCGTGGTTGTGTAAGAATCCGCTAGCCCAATGGGTCTGCCTCTGCCTCTGCCTCTGCCTCCACCCTCCTACTCATTAAAAGTTTCTCTTTGTGCGTCTAGAGGTCCAATAAGAAGACCTCATGCATCTTTGACCCTCATAGTGCATCACCCTATGGAGAGGCCCAAACCTATCTCAGAAGCTGCACTAAAATCTCCCTTTCATCTTAGATATTTTACATCTGCAAATAAAGTGCTCCTCATACTCAACCTCTTGGTGGCATAATTGGCACTGAGGGCTGATTCTGGGACTCGGCCTAGAACCAAGCCACTCGGACGGGCCGGGTTGTACGCGACGATGGCAGCACCTTCGTTAAATCTAGTGATCCAAGCAATCACAAGGCACACAAACTTCGAGATCACAACAAGGACATAGGAGGAAGGGTTTGATATACCTGATGTGTGCGAAGAACTCCCCGATGGCAAGATCGAATCGAATCACCAATGGAAGCTCTCTCTCTCTCTCTCTTTCTCTCTCAATGCTGCGGCGATTTATCTATCCAATAGCACTGTGCACATCTTGGGAGAGGGGTACATCCATGGATGCTAGCCTGACACTGCATCCCTTTGCTGGCATGTGCAAGAAGTGACTGCAGCAGAAGAAGAAGAAGACCAAGAAGAAGAAGAAGATCATCCTTGAACTGTACCAATCAGCAGTGTGATGCCAAAAAAAATGTACACGGCCCTTCTGCTGATTCAAGTCAGCAGAATGATGCTGTTGCCAATGGTGGAATGCATCCCTGCTTGGGCTCTGATGAGCTGATGTGGAGGTCGAAGTTTTGAATTTTCACCTTCAGTTAAAAAAGATTAAAAAAAAAACGGGTGTGGAGAGTGTGTGTGGAGAGGGGAGTAGGAGTATTCAGGGGTGCATTCGACGTCAGTTTTGCTAGCCTTCCATCCTTTTGGCCTCATTCTCGTGTAGTCGTTGGTACACTACACTAGTCTGCTGGTCTTTAGACAGTGCACTTATCATTACATTCGGCGACACAGCTGATGAACAGGGGGCCTCGGAGGAAGGGTGGAGAAGAGAAAAGTCATCTGTTGGGAATCCAGCTCGCGAGTCATCATCTATCTGAGATATTCTTCTCCGCGTTGTGAGTCTGAGGCTCTTGAGATGAGCTAGCCAAGCAGTGTGTGCATTGCTGGAAGTAGCATTCTTCCTTGCAGCAGGTTAGCTTGCTCTCCGTAACATGAGAGGTTTGTCGAAGAAGCAGCTTGTGGGGGTGCTGGTGGTATGGTGGGATGCTCTATTGATGATGAGAATGCAAGGAATTGCAGGTCTTGATGCCATTCTTCGGTTCACCATAGCCTGGAATGTTCACCTCAGCTTCAAAATGACTTCTCTCAGCCTCAACCGGCCCAAATTTGCTGTTCCAGCTTGCATGAAGGCAGTAAGGGAGGGATCAGTAGAAAAAAAAGAAAATGGTATCTTTTATTTGCCATGTTTCCATGCAAATGGCCTGCTGAAAGTTTTGATTTGGCTGTCAAAACTTTCAAATTCTATGGGCTTCCCAAGCTTTGGCTCAAAAGATTTTGATGGTTTTAGCCCAAACTTTCTCATTAACCCTTATAGCCCTTACTTGAAAGTTTCTTTAACCTTTGGCATTAGAATTCCAAGGTAGGTTCTGCCTATGCTGATGTGCAGCTAACGGAATGTCCATGGTGCTTGGAGCTAAGAATAAGTTCACATGCTTGTGACAGCCCCACATTCACAAAGATGGATTAAATTGCACTTCCTATAAATTGGACACAGAGGTATTTTTTATTTCTAGCAACTACACCTCTTGATACCAGGACAACTTTGTTCGCTTAGCCATAAAGCAGTTCTTTTTCTGGAATTAACATTTCCTTTTGCACTCACGTGAATCCTCAAAAACTGAGAACAGCTTTATTAGATCTAGCCATAAACCTGGCTTTCTTCTGAACATAACACTTCATTTTCAAGCATTTGTAAGATGAGTAATTCTGAGGTTTTGAATATTTGCGGCCAAATGCCTTCTGATGTAAATTTGATTGTTTTTCTTCACTGTACTGAAAGCAGGTCAGACCTTGTGCTTTTTCAAATGCCTGAGAAGGGGGCAGTTCCCACTCTGTTTGATCTTGAGTCATTCTCGGGTTCTGCAGAGTTAAGCCTTTGGATCTGCCATGAAAGTGGAGAAGCAGAGCAATTTAAAATAGGTCTGACTATGAATTTAACATCAGCTGAAGATTCAGATCCTACTCGTGTTATAACTATTGATTCAAGATATATTGTAGTCAATGATTCAGATGAAACCATTTTTGTATGCCAAGATGGTTATCAGGTAAGCTTTTTGTTTATTAATGTTCTGCAGTGAAGCTTCAGAGTGATTCCTAGGAGTTTATTCTACCTTTCCTGGTAGAATCTTTGTTTGTCAACAGAGTATTCTAGAGGATATGAGAGGTGGTTTAATCAAATTTTAGTCCATAAACAGGATGATGAAGCTGCAAGGGTCTTACTTAATCCTGGGAAGCATTTTGCTTTAACAACACGGTCTTCTCCAAGGGTGAAGAGTATCAATCATGGGCAATCACATCACGTTGGAGGTGATATAGTAGATGCTTCACATACTTTTGTCCGTTTTCGGTTGAAAGAGAATGGATGGGATTGGTCTGGTCCTATATGTGCTAGTGCGTTGGGTTCCTTTTCCTTGCGAGTATGTAGAAGCTCTGATGCCCTTGATCAATTGCAAGGCAATATTGCTCTGGAAAATCAAGTCAAGTTCAAGTTTATAGCTATCCATGTTGAAGAGGACAGTCCATCACTGATTGTTCGATTCTGCACACAATCAACTGAAAGAGTTCCTTATCGTATAGAAAATGCTCTCGTACATGCATCTATGATCTACTATCAAAAGGTTATCTTTGTATTGAAAACTTTTATAATTTTCTTTGCTTTCAAAGAACCATTCTTAAATATTGAATTACTTACTCTTTTTGGACATAGGGTCTTGGAGACATGCCAATGACATTGGAACCAGGAGGTTTGATTGGCTATGCATGGGATGATTTAAGCTTGCCACATGCTCTTGTGGTCCAGATAGCCGGTAAGAGCACCGATATTGATTCATCATCCATGGAAATCTGCTTATCTGTCTAAGAAAAAAATTAAAAAGTAAAGGTGTGTTAGAGATCTTTATTGATCTCCACAAATGAAGTTCTTTCGATGAAATGTGTTTCTTCCTGGACTGCTAGGATTCTACTACTGTTTGCATTTTACAATCTGAGATTGCTCGTGTGAGAGTTTCTGTAGTCTCTCTTTAAAAGGTAAAAGGCAGTAAAATAGTAAGCGTAAGTGGAGGTCTTGTTGTGGGGGGAATCAATTACATGGGCCAGATTTGTAGTGATACCAGGACTGAAGGAGATTTAAAGTTAAACTGAAACCAGAAACCAGAGCCATGGTGGAAAGATAGATTAAAGAAGTGGTTGAGGCACAGGGCATTTGAACCAGAATGTGAGAGAGCATCCAAATAGAGTAGATTGAAAGCAAGGGCAGTAATATAGAAAGAAGAAAGCTTTCATTGGTTCTGAGCAGCTAGTTGATCTCAAGATGAAACACAACTCATATAGTTATAAATGCTCCACCTAGTTTCGACAACATAATTTTGTTTTGGACACACAAGAAATTACCTCCACCATTGAAAATAAGTTTCCTTTTGTCTATGGTGTTGTTTTTAAAGATGCATGAGAGAATTTACTTACGTTATTAGAAATGACAGTAGTCACAAGACAGGTTTCAAAGTCATTCTATAGGTAGTTTATGAATGGCCCTGATTTATGGATGTCCAAGTGACAGATCATCTTAGCATTTTTTTGTTCTTCCTCTTGTAGGAATACAACAATTAACAGTATGTTTGGTTTGCTTACGAATCCTAAGATCAGTGATTGTGCATACAATGTTGATAATCACACAAAATTTGAACAGCTACTGTTTTTCTGCAATTACATTATTAATCAGAGACTGTAGTTATGAACATATGTATGTCATATTGCTCAAAGTTGGGCAATTCCCAATAGTTGTGAGGCTTCCAGCAGCACCAAGGACCATGCTTTTGTCATCGCGGATGGCAATCTTCAAAGCCTTATCTGGAGATCTGGAATCAACTGCTGCTTATCAAGTCCCATTAGTATGAAACAGTCTATGCCATCTTAGTTGAAGCCATAGTTGAGGGAAACTCCCAAATGGAAACAAGAACCAAAACAACAGAAACAGAAAATGGCAGTTTGCGTGAAGGGGGAAATGGATTCCATCATTAGAGGGCAGGAGAGGAGAGGGGAAGAGGGACAAATGTTTAAAGAGAGAAAGGTAGGGGGCATTGTAAAGGGGAAAAGCAAAAGATTATGGGGGTCTTAGATGGGTGGTGAGATATAGGCCTATCATGGCTTTAGACTATTTTTATTTTCCACAAATTTTCCCAGATGGCATTCCACATTACTATTATAGAGAGGGAAATGTTAGATTAACATTTCAGATTCCTATTATGAAGAGGGAGAACACGAGTCAACCATTTGTGGAATGATACAACTCTTTGGATAAGAAATAGTAAAGGCTTATCAGCCTCTCATATACCACCTAAATTCCCTAAATGAGCTTCTAGGTACTTCAATATCGTATAACTTGCACATCAATTTGGCTCTTGAGAGGTGCGCATGTGTGCGAGCACGCGCGCACACACACACAGAGAAATGAAATGATATATTACGTCTGCAAAAAGGCCAAAATGACCTATGAGACCATGAGTTACAATCATCTATATGATGCTACAGCAGAATAAATAGTACAAGAAGACTAAGAGCTATAAGTAAGGAGAAATCTAGCTGACAAATAAAGAGCTCTAGCTGATATAATCTCATGGTGATATAGAGGGCCTTGGGTCATAATGTTGTGTATTTGCTTATGGAAGTGCATGCTAGGTAATATAAGAGTGTACAGATTTCCCAAGGGCAAAGCAATGCAGTGTTGGAGAGTGACGTCCACCGGAGATGGATGCCAAGTGTAATAACCACCAGTCGGAGATGAGAGAGTGCTGAATAGGATTAACATCCTTGCACATGAGCGATTTGCTTGGCATACATGCTGGACCACAGCATGTATATGAACACAATAGGTCAGGGCTGTGGCGTCACTGCTGATGATAGAGAGGAGTGTCATGCTGTGGTCCAGCAAACATCCTTGCACATGAGCGATTGCCTGGCGATTCACATCTATAGCGGTGCTGCACTCGGTGGAATCTTGAACCAACCTGCCACGGAATCAGTGAGTGAGAGACTGTTTCTGCAGGCTGTGCGACATTCCTTTTTTTTTTGGCAAGTAAAATGTGCTGATTATATTACTCAAAAAACTGATTACAACAGAGTGCTCATGCTCAACAGACTAGCTGGAGCTGATGCAAAGTCACCAATACATCATGTATACAAGTCTCTCAAGGCGGTCTAGGGGGGATGGGGGCAAGAAGCCATTTGGGGGGGGGGGGGGTATATATCGCCAATTGGGGCTGCCTGCCTGCATCACAAAGAACAGACCCTGGCTGCCCCAAGTACGCATGAAGTGACCACGGAGCTCCTGACGAGCTCTGGACTGGCCCTGCACCTGATCCCATCGACCACGGAGGGAGTGGATGATGGAGGTCCAGAGCCCTGCTAAGGTCGCATGTGCTGAAAGTCTCTCTCCGCCGAAAGCCTCCTGGCACTGCGCCTTCCATATATGCCATCCAGTAAGACTCCCTATGATCTCCCATACCTCCGAGCGGTTTGCTGTGGGCTCCAGTACCTGGCGGATGGGTAGAGCGTCCAGACTGCCCACTGCGCACGACCCTGTCTCGATCATGGATATCGTGTCCTGCATCCTGGCCTCATACAAAAGGTGACAGCGCTGGCTGACTACCTACCAACAGAAAGCTCCCCATAAGATACATCTAAGGCTGGGTGCTATACCTTGAAGGATACGGCATGCTCCTCTCCACACGAGCTACGCCTCCTCACATGACCAAAGGCAGTGCTTTGGGGTTTCCAAAGGCTGGTGTGTGCAACGCTTACAACCTCCCTCCTTCTGCATCTGGGCAAGCCAACTTCCCACTGCGAAGCCTCCATGTGCCACCAGCCATAAAAGGTACGACACCCTCCTCAGCCTTCAGCTATCCCATAGGCAGTGCCAAAAGGTTCGTCGGAAGGGCTCCGTGATGCTGTGCTCCGCCCAGTGCCCTCTGCGTGACGGCGCCCAGTCCATATCCTCCTGCATCAGTACATGTCTGCCAATCCTGGCAGTGTACTCTAGGAACCTGGTGGCTTTTTGGTGACTGCAGAGGCCGCCCATAGCCACTCTCCTGGATCCCACTCTACTCATCAAGTGATCTGCCCTCCCAGATCCAAAGGCGCCACTCCTTGAGCTCCTTCCAGAAAACATAGGGTCCTCCTGGCAACCTGGGGGGCTCTGGATTAGGGCCTTACAGAGGCCCTGCCACACGCGGAGTAGGCTGCGAAGGAAAGGTGATCTGGGGGGGGGGGGGGGGGATGATCTGGGCTGACATGAAGATCCATCTCAGGGACGGCCTCCACTCACCGCCAATCCTTGGTTTACAATCCTGAAGGCCCTCCTGCAATAAGACCTTCATGGTCTGCCCGCCTGGTGTGAGATCGGGGACAACTAGCTTGCCCAAGAGCCATACTCTGATACTCTGGGTCTATGTTCCCAAGCCCTTCGTGTGACCTATGTCGAATGATGGTCGCCCGCGCCATCTTGGCCCTGGAATCCCTGGAGCCATTAGACCCAGACCAAAGGAAATTCCGCACTAGGCGGCGAAGCTGCACTACGCACGATGATGAGAAGCATTAACACGAGGCGATGTACCAGGCCATCGCTAGGAGGACCTGGTTAACCACTAGGGCTCGACTGGCTAGTGAGAGGCGAACCGTGCTTCAGTAGGTCAGTTTCCTCCGAATAGAATCAAGGACAAGAAGAAATTGCCGGGTAGGAGTGATGTTGAGTCCCACCTGGAACCCTAGGTATCAAACAGTCTGCCCTCTGCTCACCCATCTAAATCCTAGGTGGACACTCCACTCTGTGCTGGAGTCCGGGTCTGTGAGGAAACCAATCGACTTTCACCAGTCGATTTTTGCTCCCGTTGCAAAGAAGAACACGTCAAGAGCCAGCCTCACTCCCTCTAGCATCAACTCATCGTGTGCGTACTCTGAGTCTAACAATTCGGTCTCCTCTCTCACTGGAAGTCGATGGCCGCGTAATCCGCTCACACGTGACCTGAGGAAGTGAGACATCGCCTCTGCGAAGAGTAGAAACAGGTATGGGACCAGGGGGCAGCCCTGTTGAACCGATCTCTCCAGTGGAAACTCCTCCCCTCGCCTTCCACCTATGAGAACCCTGCTGGTGGCCGATCTGTATAGACCGGAAACCCCATGAATCCAAGTGTGGGAATCCCAACTTCACCATGGTGCCCTCTAGGAAATCCCAGTCCACCCTGTCATAAGCTTTCTCGAAATCCAAGAGTAGTACTGCGAGTCTTTGTCCACTGTGCTGAGCCCACTCTGTTGCCTCAAAGAAGGTAAATACATTGTCTAGGATGCTCCTATCCTGGACATAGCCTGTCTGTGTGTCATGAATGATATCTGGAAGCACGGGGCGTAGTTGCCCACCAATCATCTTTGCTAGTGCCTTATAGGCCACTGACAATAAGGTGATCGGTCTCCACTGGGAGAGCTCCAACCGGTCTCTCCCTTTGGGGAGAAGACTGATAAGGCTGCCGAGAGACTTCCTGGCATCTGTCCTGAGTTGAAGATCTCCTGGAAAGCCCTCAGGGAATCCTTCGCCACTTCCCAGTAGGTTGTGAAGAAGGCCTTAGAGAGGCCATCCTCCCCCGAGCATTTCTGCGCATCGTGTATATGGAAAGCCTCCTCTAGTTCCTTCTCTGTGAAGGGGTCTATGAGGGAGTGTCCCATCTCCGAGGGACGGGATGTGATCCCATACTTGCTGTCTACATCTCTGTTCTCTAGTTGAAGTTGTCTCCTGCTGGGGAAACCTGTGATTGACCGAACAGGCATCTGTTCGGTGTGGATGTTGTTGATGAGGAGGAGAGACTGTGAGGCATGCAAGTGCGCTTTGCCAACGGTCTGGATGGTGAACTCCAATCCCCCATGGTGGCCCTCGGCCGGACCATAGGGGTGATAGATGCTCCAGGTGATCCCTTGGATCCATCGGTGGTTGGCTTCCATTCTCATGTATGATTGTGTCGACGAGGTTTTTGTGGCCCCAGGGGTTTCTATGAGGTCATGCTCACATTGGCCACAAACAGAGATGATCCTCTTGTCAGACTACCCCTCTTTTTTGATAGGTAGTTGGTGCATGTGGCACCATGGAGATCCACGGTGGATTTTCAGAATCTGCTCAAACAGGAATGTTCAGTGTGGGTTGAAGTAGAAAGCTGCCCTGTAGTCTATTGGCGTCTATTAAGGGATGCAATGGTGGCGATTGGTACTATATTGGTGCCTCCCAGTATGGGGACTGGTAATAGGAATCGTTTATGCATGTTATGGAATACCTTCAGGAAAAGGCCCAATTGGCTGCTCCTTAATTGCACTGGCATGCATCCATTATAGTTTAAGCTTAACTGGGGCACCTTTGTAGGTCACTGTTTCACTTGTGGCAAGCTTAATCATTTCCAACGAGTGCCCGGACAAAAAGGATGCCACTGTAACTTGTAATGGGAACACTAAAATGGCGGTGGAGGAACTGCTCACTGGGGAACAGCCTTTGCAAAAGAATGTGGTCCAGCAAAAGCAACTTGTGCTTTCTTCAAACCCACATGATTATAGAAAGGGTAAGAAGGTTGAAAATGAGCAGCTGATGGGTTCCTCATTAGGCAATCAAGATGCCTTTTGTACATATGTGCGTAGAAAGGATAAATCTTTTGAGTTATTGCGTACAACTGTCATGGACCTCTCCAATTTAAAGCAGGCCATGCAGTTGAGATTGTAGGTTGAGCACTCTCGAGAGCACCCCAAGGATCCTCTTGTACGCCTTGCTTTTGATTGTAAAGGCAAGGTAATTATCCTATGGGATTGCAAATATCCTCACTTGCCTATGACAAGTGGAAGCAATCCTTTCCTTGTGAAATCTGCTCTCATAGGATAGAATGCTTTTGCAGTCTTGGTAGATTTTCTGGATGAAGGAATTTTGGAGGCGCTAGCCAAGAAAGCCCAAGCGAGGCATGAGCAGCCTTGCTTGTGAATTCCTTGATTTGACAAATGTGGATTGCCCCTTGGAATGTCCATGGCATTTGATCCCACAGTAAGCAATATGACATGTGGAGTATTTTGCACGAGAACTATTGGGATGCTTTGTGTATTGTGGAGCACAAAAGCCATGATGATAGCGGCCGTGTCTTGGATTGTCATGGATAATCAAGTGGCTTAGTAACATCTTCAAACATCTTCCCTTTGCCTTTATCCAATCTTGGCCTCATTGACATATTTGTGTCAGTGGACATAGAACCATGACTATGCAAGCGACCTTGTGACATTAATGTGACATTAAAGTGATATTTAATGTGACATTAAGGTCACAAACATTAATGTGACATTAAAGTGACATTTAATGTGACATTAAGGTAAATCAAGGGGAACATGCACGAGGATGACCGTCTGGGCTCTTGGGCGCCCGAACGGGGTTTAGGGGAGCCTAGAACCAAAGAGAGTCCAAGAATAGTAGGACTCACCAAGGTTTGACGGTTGGCAATCGGATCACAATGGGTCTGGCCAGCAATAAACTAGGCAAGGCTGGGAGGTGAAAGGATCGCTCGTGCTCATTAGAATCGAATGACTTTTTCTCTGTTCTTGATCGTCTTCTCCAGAGTTTCCTGCCAAGGTCTTCCGTGCGTGACATTGGTATCAGAGCCATTCGTGAAGTTCCTTTCAAGCGAGGCGAGGCGAATTGACGGATTAGCGAGGCCAGGCGAAATGACGGATACGTTACCCGTCATATGTCATTATTGGCCGAAAAGTGAGACGTCGCAGGAAGGAGACGCCGTAAAGCGTGACAGGCCGTAAGGGAAAGTGAAAGGAGTGAGACGCCGTAGTGGGATGTCTCTTTACGTGAGACGTCGCAGGGAGATTAATGCATGAAAACAGAGTTCATGTGCCTCACGCGTGCCTCACGTCATACAAATCGTTTTGGAAGAGAGCAGTTTTATGTAACTCACGTTACACCAATCGTTTGGGAAGAGCAATCATGCGTGACATCCAGGAGTTAATAAGACTTATAGTCTTATTAAAAGGCAGTTCTATTGGCCTGGAATGAATAAGGACGTCCTTGACTATGAGGTCAAATGTAATAAATGCCAGGTTAATAAAGCTGAAAGATTAAAAATGGGAGGACTTCTCCATCCACTAGAGATTCCTTCGGGAAAATGGAAGAGTATCTCCATGGACTTTATTGTTACTTTACCCAGAACACAGAGGGTTCACGACTCTGTGTGGGTGATTGTGGATAGGTTAACCAAAATGGCTAGGTTCATTCCAACTTCAACTGATGTTAAAACACCAGAATTGGCTAGATTGTTCGTAGAGAACATATACCGATTGTATGGCGTTCCGGAAAATATAGTTTCTGATCGGGATAGAAAATTTGATAGCCAATTTTGGCGTGCGGTATTTAGGAAATTGGATACTAAACTTAGCATGAGTACGGCGGATCACCCGCAAACTGATGGGCAAACTGAAAGGGTTAACCAAATCCTTGAAGATATGCTTAGGGCATATGTAAGTAAAAGGCAAACTAATTGGGAAGAGTATTTATCCATAGCAGAGTTTGCATATAATAGTGCCAAGCACTCTTCCACTGGATTTAGTCCATTTATGTTAATGTATGGGTTTCAACCCAGAGCTCCTTATGCAGTAGGACTGCATAAGGAAAAGGTTCAGGCAGCCAAAGACTTTTTGGAGGATATGAATAATATGTTAAAATTTGCTCAAGAAAATATTAAAAAGGCTCAAAATCGAGCTAGAGCATATGCAAATCCTCACCGAAGAGACATCTCCTTTGAAGGAGAATTGATCTATCTTAAGGTGCCTGAACAAACTAAAACTATGAAAAAGGGACAATGTCCAAAGCTTTCACCAAGGTATTGTGGTCCTTTCATAATACTTAATAAGGTGGGAGAATTGGCTTACAAGCTCCAACTACCTGCTGGTAGTAAAATACATCCAGTTTTTCATGTAAGTAAATTAAGGAAGAAGCTGGGTGATTTGGATAATCTAATCTTAAATGATGATATTGAGGAGCTATTAAATGACCAATCTAATCCACATAAACCAGAAAGAATATTAAATGTTCGTAATAGACGAACAAGGAATACTATTTATCAAGAATGTTTGGTTAAGTGGAAAGATTGTTCAGAAGAAAGCTCAACATGGGAGCGAGTAAGTACTTTAAAGAAAAGGTTTCCCAATTTACAGTTAGACCTTCCAAGTATCGTTTTCGAGGACGAAACCGATTCTTAAGGGGAAGGAAATGTGACATTAATGTGACATTAAAGTGATATTTAATGTGACATTAAGGTCACAAACATTAATGTGACATTTAATGTGACATTAAGGTAAATCAAGAGGAACATGCATGAGGATGACCGTCCGGGCTCTTGGGCGCCCGAACGGGGTTTAGGGGAGCCTAGAACCAAAGAGAGTCCAAGAATAGTAGGACTCACCAAGGTTTGACGGCTGGCAATCGGATCACGATGGGTCTGGCCAGCAATAAACTAGGCAAGGCTGGGAGGTGAAAGGATCGCTCGTGCTCATTAGAATCGAATGACTTTTTCTCTGTTCTTGATCGTCTTCTCCAGAGTTTCCTGCCAAGGTCTTCCGTGTGTGACAGACCTGTCCATGGATAACAACAGAGCATGTGTCTCCTGCAGGCCCACTAATAGTGGTACTATCCATAGTATGAATTTCAATATGTGTATCGTTTGTTGGTCCATTAGAAACAACCACATTTGGACTGCTATACCATGAATCCAACTCATTAAACACTACATCCCTGCTAACCAATGTTTCATGGGTAGTCGGATTTTAGCATTTGTAAGATTTTTTGTCCTGTGCATAGTCAATAAGGGCACACTTAGCAGTCTTCGGATCTGACTTCTTCCTCTTTTTTTCCGGCACAGGTGCATAAGCAATACATTTAAAGACTTTAAGATGGCTGATATCAGGTTTGTGCCCATAGAGTTTTTCATACGGTGTAAGATCATGAATACCAGCTGTAGTAGTTTTGTTGAAGACATATACTGTAGTTACAACTGCTTTAGTCCAATAACAAATTGATAAATTCTTCTCATTTAGCATGGCTCTTGCAGCTTCCATATGCACCCTATTTTTTCTCTTTGCCACACCACTCTATCGTGTATAACTGCATGTAAGTTGCCTTTCAATGCCATACTTAGCCAAGTACTTGTCAAATTCATGAGAGAGATACTGCCTCCATCAGATCTCAAGCATGAGATATAATATCCAAACTCTTTATTAGCATGTGTTGTGAAATCCTTGAAGACATCTAGCACTTCATCCTTGTGCTTCAAAATATACAGCCAAGTATATTTGCTGAAATTATCAATTAACAAGACAGAATATCTTGCACCCTTGAAGGATGCATTATGCGCTTTCCAAACTGGCAAGTGGAGCATACATGTCCTAACTCCGTATGGGTGAATTTTGGCAAACCAAGTACAATCTCCCTCTATTGCATGGTTTTCAGCTGTTGTATGTTTACATGTCCAATGCACTTATGCTAGATTTCTACATCCCTACCAGCTCTAGTGCCATGAGCAAACATGGCTGCATTTAACACAGGAATAGTAGCATCCAAGGTAAATATTCGCCATTCCTTTTGCCTTTAGCAATCGGCTTGCAGCCATTTGCATACTCTTTAGTAAAACAACCATCTCTATTATGTTTGAATTGAAGAATGTGCTCTCTACTATTTGTCCAGCAGACAATAAATTTATAGTGATAGACAGTACATGCAACACATCATATAGACTCTTAGGCTGGCATTAATTAATTAATTAATACCTAGTCTCTAATCTTACCATTGACATTAGTGGCCAATAAATTGGTCTAGGCCCAAATCTAACACCGTGTATCACCTAGTACTTGCTAGGCATAAAATATTACAACTTTTGCCTTTGGCATCAACTGATATCTTACGGTCTTGGGTCCCACAGTGTGAAATAATTAGCTTGCATCTCACTTTGCAAGTGACATTAGTACATTTGATTAACTTTTAATCATATGCTAAGAAAAGCAATAAAACTTCACGTCATTCTGACGAGAAACATTCTTCATAGTATCGTGAATGCATAGATGGCCATAGACTATGTGTGACACATGTAGCAGGAGGTTGTTTCGGTGCAATTGGACTTAGAAAAGGCCTTTGACTTTTTGGAATGGTCTTTTGTTGGAGATCTCATGGAAATCATGGGTTTTTGACCTTGCATGTCAAGGTTGATCTACACCATTAGTATGGGTGCCACCTCCCATGTTATGCTCAATGGTGGAGTCACTAAGCCTTTTTCCCTTGCACAATCGATTTGACAAGGCTGTCCTCTGAGCACACTCTTCTTTGCAATTGCTACTCACTGTGTTCTTTCCATGCTATCACATCTTGTGGATACGGGACAGTTGGTTGATGTTTCTCTATCTTTGTAGCAAGAGTTTGTTGGTTATGCACTAGATGATGATGCTTTAATGGTTATAAAAGCGGATGCTTCTAATCTTCGGTTGGCCTTGGATGTTTGGAGTTATTTGGTCATGCATCATGCTTGCAAATCAACATCACCAAACCTTCCCTTATTGATTGCACGGCCTCCAATTTGCTAGATTTAGGGTGGTAGGGTAAGGTTGTCTAACAAGGTGACATTGAAGGGCATCTTGGTTACGACTTTTGTTTTATGCTCTAGAAGAAAGATTCTATGCAAGCAGGTATATATTGGATATCATGGAGTCGTGTTTGGACTTGGAAATCAATGCGGGTGGGGCTATTTTGGATGTGGAGACCCATATGAAAGCCCTTCATTGGTCATTTTTTCAGGCCCTATGTATTGGTTAGCAACCTTAGGCTCTTATTGCTTGCTTTTTTCTTAGGGAGAGAGGCCTTTGGTATGGCAATACAAGGATTTAGGGCTCGTGGTGGCATGTGCTTAAGATTGAGGCTCCCTTTTTTTACGTCTGCCTCCACTCTTCTTAGTTTGGTGTCTTTGTGGAAAATTGTCCTTTCAAAAGGCCCTTTGGTACTTGATAGAGGATAGACAAGAAGCTAATTCATTGTTGGTGGAAATTCTAGTGGTGTCCCCTATTCTTTCATGGGAAAGAAAGTTAGACGAGAGACCTAAATTTAATCGTATGGCATGTCTTGGATTGTCTTCGTGGGCTGATGCCACTCTCTTGCCCCACGGGACCCTCATGTCCTTTTGCACCGTCAGAAGAGTCTTTTGGGTATCTCATGGCTATAGTGATGTGTCGGGTAGAGTCTCTAATCTGTTGTAGGACTGGCAGCCCTTTCTTGTTCTAGATTCTGATTGCCCTTGGCAGGATTGAGATCTTGTAGGGGGTTTGACCCTTCAGTCCTTTTCAGTTAGTCAGATTTATAATCTCATGATTAGAGATGACGCGTGGTTGACTATCAAAGCCAATTCTCTTTGGGGGTTGCACAAATCTTAAGCTTGGCGGAAATTGATAATAATGGAGGCCATTCAAATGCAAGGTATTTGTTTGAAAAATGTTGGTGGGGGCCTCCTCCTTGCATTGGCCCTTCATCGTAGAGGTATCTCTAATGGAAATTGTTTCTTCCATACCATTGTGGTTGAGTCTTTCTGTCATAGATTCATATCTTGCCCTTTTGCTTGCAAGATTTGGGCCCTTCTCTCGAACATTTGGCTTGTGGTGGTGGGCACAAGAATGCGTCCGTTTGGCTAGGTTTTTGGTAAAACTAAGTACCATGGTTTGCCACAACCTCATATGAAGATCCTGTTTCACATTTTCTGATTTTGGGGTGATTGGCATATTTCAGTCACCCACAATGCAGTCATTTTTTATGTGGCCTTGTGCATTTAGTGCCATGTTGTTAAGCTTAAGGGACTTCTCTAGTGGTACCTTGACCTTCTAGAGCATGCAAATATCTTGGTCATAGATGATTTAGTTCCTTGGCATACGGCAATCTCCTTTGTTTCTTTGCCATGACTTTGTATTATTTATGCGTGATGGACTAGAGCCATCCTGCATCTTGTAATCCTGCAATCTTGTACTGGTATTTTTTCGCTGCTGCTACTACTAAGAGAGCGCTTTTGCGATCCAAGGTCTTTATTTGGTGAATGTAGGGAAAGTCATGGTGGTGGGGACAGGGTCTACTACTACTACTACTAAGAGAGTGCTTTTGCGATCCAAGGTTTTTATTTGGTGAATGTAGGGCAAGTGACGGTGGTGGGGACAGGGTGGGACAAGCAAGTAAGCCATGTGGGAAGTCTGATGCAGAGAGAGAGAGAGAGAGAGAGAGAGAGAGAGAGAGAGAGAGAGAGAGAGAGATTTACGAAAAAAAAAAGAGAGAGAGAGAGGGGGGGATTCTTGAAATAATTTATGAGGGTGAGGTTTTGTGTATTTGAGACGTGTATGCTCCTAATGCAAGGAAACGTCGTCAACTTTGGGAAGACCTGCACTGCCTTGCCATGGCTCGTCAAGGCTTTGTTATGGGTGCTTTTAATGCATGTGTGACTGCAGATTAGGCAACCTCTCAACATTCGGTTATGGATGGTCCTAAGAGACAGGCTTGGGATGCTCATGCAGCGGCATCTTTGAAACAGGACATGTGGTCCTAGATGTATCCATCACAAGCTAGATACACTTGTCGTTCTTTTCAGCATCCAAACACTTGGGCCAGACTAGATAGGATATATATCGTCCAAAGTGATTCTTTTCTTCCTGCAATCATCGATATGCGTGTGGAAAAACAACATGTTTTGTCAGATCATTACCCTTTGGTCTTGGAAATGAGCCGTAGACCTATTCATGCATTTAAGGCTCTCCTTGCCCGTTGCCTCTTCGGTTTAGTCAATCTTTT
This sequence comes from Lygodium microphyllum, assembly GCF_053477565.2. NCBI lineage: Eukaryota > Viridiplantae > Streptophyta > Polypodiopsida > Schizaeales > Lygodiaceae > Lygodium > Lygodium microphyllum. The sequence continues at coordinate 81,685,471 of NC_141148.1, read as the reverse complement.
TTGCAGCAAAATCAGTTTATGGAAGGTGTTCAGCAACTGATAGCCTCTTTTAGCTTGAGGGTCCTATCTATAGGGATGGAAGCATGGGCGGTTTTTAGGGATAATGGGCGAGCATTATCCGGACAATGTGGTATTCAGCATGCTTCCTCGTTTCGAGCTGAATCGCAGCACGCTCAATCCTTATTAGCCCATTCCTTGTCTCTGTGTGAGATTGGGGATTCCAATGATGACTTGCTCACATGCATTGAATGGCTGAAAGGCAGGGTCCCATCTCTTCAGGAAGAGGAATATGCAAAATACAAACTGTTTGCCCTTTATCCGGCAGCTTCGCATTAATGCCTCTAAATCATCCCTTATTAGTTGCATTGAAAATGATCTTCAGGCCTTGGGCTGCCAAGCTGATGTTGTGCTTAAAGGCTTAGGAATTTGGGCTATCCTTTGGGGCATGAGTGCATGTCTCTTCTAAGATGCTAATGGATTGGATATCCTTAGGCATTATGGACAAGTTTTAATGTGGGAAATCGCAAGCTTGGCCTTTCCACACAAGATTGGAAATAGCTCAAACCATCATGGCACCAATGGTTTCATATTACCTACCCTTGCTTCCTTGGCTGAAGTCTGATTTGTGGGAAATTACTCAACCCATATGTTTCTTGCTTTGAAAGAATGATTCTATACAGATGGGTATATCCTAGATCTTGTGGCACCATGTTTGCACTCCCAAAAGAATATGAGGTGGGGATGTTCAAGATTTGGAGACACATATGTTTGCTCTCCGCTGGTCACTGCTTCAGGCTGTGTGAGGGCCGACAGCCCTGGTCTTTGATTGATAGGTTCTTCCTTGAGACTCCAGGCATTAAGCATGGAAACACTAGTATTTCTACTCCATGGTGGCATGTGGTTAATGCTGAGCAACCTCTTCCTGTTAAGTCTTTCATGCTTTTGAATCATCTGGTCCATTCTTGGAAATCGGTCCCGGCTAAATCTTCTTGGTACCCACCCCTAGATTGAGAGTTGGCAAACTCTTTGAGAGCTGAAATGGTGGCTGTTGCGAAGCCTCCACTTGGCAAGGCAAACAGGAGTACAGGCTGATGCTGAATAGAATGGCACATCTAGGACTAGCCACTGTTGCTGATGCTCACCTACCTACCAGCAGGGCTGTCATGTTGTTCAGATCAGTTCAACGCTACTTTCATCATTGCTCCTGTTTACACTATATTTTGCTTGTGATGTTGTAAACATGGGCGCACACTCTTTTTCTCCCAATCTCACTTGAGGGTCACCATACTTCCAACATGTATAGCTGAATGACCAGCATATGGTACGTGTTCACTTTTTCCATAACCTTTATCATGATTGCACAAACTTGCAATGTAGGTATCCCTCATAAGTAGTGTCATTAAACTTAAATCTCTTGGTGAGTAAAGTGGACAGATTTAAGTTAGTATTGAAAGATAAGTTGCAAATCATAGTACCAACACAATCCCGATAAACTTGTAATGTAGGTATCCCTCATGAGTAGTGTCATTAGACTCAATTTTCTTGGTGAGTAAAGTGGACAAATCTAAGTTAATATTGAAAGATAAGTTGCAAATCATAGTACCAACAACACATCATGTGTCTTCAAAGCCTCATTTCATTAGTGGACCCTTGCATATGCTCATTTGATAATGTCATTGCATCACTTTGTATCCCTCAAAAACCGGCATGTGACATGTGTCTTCAAAGCCTCATTTCATTAGTGGACCCTTGCATATGCTCATTTGATAATGTCATTGCATCACTTTGTATCCCTCAAAAACTGGCATGTGACATGTTGAGTTATTTTAGGCCCCAATCAATTTGTTGAAAGCCGAAGTTGCTGAGCCGACCTGACAGAAATAAAATTTTGTGAAGCCCAATATGTATCAGTTAAATTGCATGCTTTCCTTTGACGTTCCAACACAAGTAACCATTGAGGCAGGATTCCCAGTGGGAGTAGTATTGGGCTTCTTTTGCGTAATGGAAACTGCCATACTGCTGTTATTAAAATCTGGCAAGCATATGCAAAATAACAAAGGTCATTACACATGAATTCATACTTGACGATGACTCAAGCATCATGCTTTTCATTCTCCTAGTCAGATTTCATCATTCTCCAAGATTTTACTATGATAGTGAGAGCTATGCATTGTTGCACATGAGTAGACATACTGTGGCTCAATTGTATTTATCATTTTGGCTCATTTGGCATTTTGGCCTTTACGAAGTGTTAATATGAAAATATACTTTTTAGCATTATCATATGATTGGCATAGACACCTTTTGAAGAACACATCCTATTATAGGTAAATTTTGAGTAGACTAATACATGCAGGCCATCTTTAGGCATAGCCAATTTTTGAAGAACACATGCCATGAGGTACATGCAAATCATCATAGTTCCACATAGAAACTACTTTCTATGACAGGTCATATGGCACTTTTTAATGATGATATTTCATTCATCACATGATACTTGATACACAGCAGATTACAGGCACATTTTATGATTTGTTACTAGGGTTAGGTTTCCCAGTTATTATAACATGCATGGGGAACCCAAATCTATAAACAGTAAACCCTGGTGCTTTCAAACAGGTCACAAAATGTCCTTTAACTGCATTGTAAATATAGGAGGCTGCAACAAAGGTGGGGGCAGTCCTTGAGTAGAGCCAATGTGGATCTATGAATACTAGCTACCACATGTTAAAACTCCAGCCGTTTTTCTTTGAGACGAGAAATTTCTATTAATAACACCTTGGAGGAAATCCTCAGGGGATAAAATACAAAGTACAAGGAACTTTGTAAACAGTAACTAAGTACATAAAAATATAATGGTTATGTGAACGACCAAGTGGGTCAGCTATAATGCCAGACCATTGGAGGGGCAGTATGGAAAAATATGCAAGAATTCGAAGTGCCTAGAAAGGCATCACTCCTCCTCATTCTTTTCAGAACCGTTGTGTGTAGTGCGGGAAAGGCATGAAGATCGAGACAGTCAGTCGTTACGCGCAAGGAGAGACAGAGAGAGTGAGATAGAGCAGAGTAGAGAGTGAGCACATTTGTAGGTACAATGACGAGTGTGCACCTTTAGGTTTTTTAGATAGATATATATGTGTAAGTACAAGTGCTAAGGGTGTGTTCACACCCGAGCATATTTAAAGCAGGAGGGCCTTTATTCCCAACAACCTCCCACCTAAAGGCAATGTGCCTTAAGAGGAGAAAAGAATCAGCTAAGTCTAGGTATGTACAAAGCTGAAATACATATATCTATCCAACTCCCATCATCTGTCGGCAGTGAGCAAACCGCTCTGCTAGAAAACCCTTCGTGAGAAGGTCTGCAGGATTATCATCTGTATGCACTTTGACAAGCTCAATGCTCTTGCTGTCAAGTACATCTCTAATGAAGTGGTACTTCACCTGTATGTGCTTCGTCTTTGCAAGAAAGACGGGATTCTGTGCAAGCATGATAGCACTTTGACTATCACAATGGAGAATAGGTAACTCTGTGATGCTAAGCTCTCCCACTAGACGTGAAAGCCATCAAGCCTCCTTGCATGCCTCAGTGGCAGCCATATACTCTGCCTCTGTAGTAGACAATGCAATACACTTTTGTAGCCTGGAGATCCAAGAGACTGCTCCTCGTGTGAAAGTAAATACATACCCAGAAGTGGACTTTCTGCAATCCGCATGACCAGCATAGTTTGCATCCGTAAAGCCAACAACAAATGCCTTTTGCTTCCCAAAGCAAATGCACAACTGAGTAAGTCTTTTGATCTATCTTTGAGTATTCGCATACCAAGAATGTGATTTGCATTACCAAGATCCTGCACGTCAAAGCTGCCATGAAGACTTTGCTTCAGTAATGTCATCTACATACAAGACCAAGATAATCAGACTTCAATATCTGTTGCCTTCTTGGTGTACAAGTAGTGATCTACTTGATTCCACGAAAGCCTTGGGACTGCATGAATGTATCAAACTTATGATACCATTCTCTTGGTGCTTGTTTCAGCCCATACAAACTGCTTTTGAGTTTACATACCATCTTTTCTTTCCCTTGTTCAACAAACCCTTTAGGCTACTGCATATATATGTCCTCATGCAAATCACCATGTAAAAATGCAGTCTTTACATCCATTTGTATAAGCTCCATATCCTCAACTGCAACCAAGCCCAAAATGGTTCTCAATGTAGTCATCTTGACTACAGGAGAGAAAATCTCATCAAAGTCAATTCCATGCTCTTGCTTGTACCCCTTTGCAACCAATCTTGCTTTATACTTTGGTGAGGAACTGGAAGTGACCTTCATCTTGTAAACCCATTTTTTTCAAGAGATTCCATCTCTGACAACATGGCTTTATACCATTTCTTATTGTCTTGTCTGTCCATTGCTTCCTTGAAGCAAAACCGTTCACCACAGTCTGTCAACATGACATAATCAACCACATTGTTTGCTCCAGGAACAAATCTGTCAAGTTGTCTAGTAGCTCTAGACGATCTCCTAACCCAATGGTCATTGTTTGCTAGTTGTTCCTGCAAATTTCCATTTTCAGTATGCTGTCCTGGCATTTCAGCCTGCAAATTAGCATTAACAGCTTGTTGTCCTTGCTGTTCCTGCACATGTAGTGGCTCATTATCATGAGCAATTGCTAGTGCATTTACACGTTCATTTATAGCAAGTATGTGCTGCTGTACAACGGGCACATTTTGCTATCCTTTAGGTATTTCTTCCCGGAATACAACCCTATGGACCTCCTCAATCTTTTCGGGCTGTTTATGCATACGATCTTCCCGGAAGATAACGTCATTGCTGTGTACTACTTTCCTTTTCTCCGGATCCCACAATTTATACCCCATTTTACCCTCGTCACCATATCCTAAGAAAATGCATTTACAGGACTTTGGCTCAAGTTTGCTGCGTTTTTCTTTACGAATGTGCACAAAAGCCTCGCAGCCAAACACTTTTAGGTGAGCATATAAAGGTGGCTTGCCGATTACGCTTCTTGGGGACTCCCCCCCCCCCAAAAGACCTTTTTGGTAACCAATTAATTAAGTGAACGGCTGTCATAACAGTCTCTGCCCAAAAACCATGGGGTAATGCAACATGAGACAGCATCATACGGACCTTATTCTATATGGTCAAATTCATACGCTGTGCAACTCCATTTTGGGGTGGATTATGAGGGGCAGTGAGCTCCCTCTTTATCTTTTTGCTGTCACAAAATGCCTGAAAAGCCTTGGACACATATTCCCCACCATTATCAGAGCGAAGAGACTTAAGTGTCTTTTTTGACTGATTTTCAGCCAATGCCAACAAATTTTTAAACTTGTCAAGCACTTCATCCTTGCTACGAATAGGGTAAACCCATACCTTCCGTGTAGTATCATTGACAAAGGTGACAAAATATTTCTTTCCCCCTAAAGATAATCCTGGCATTTGACATACATCCGAATGTACTAACTCTAGAGGAGAAGATTTCAAAGAAAGAGACTTTTTATGAGACGTCTGTGCATGTTTGCCATAAATACAATGATCACAATACTCAAAATCAGCATAACGAAGACAAGGCAAGTAACCCAAACGAGAAAGCACTTTCATTCCAGTTTGATTCATGTGTCCCAACCAGCCATGCCACAAAGAAACACTTGGCTGCTCGGTCATGGCAACAACATGGTCATGCACACTAGATACATGAAGTGGATATAGGGTATTACTCTTGCACCCTCTGGCAATCACTTTTGATCCCTTACAAATCTTCCATTTTCCATCACCAAAGGTTGTATGAAAACCATCATCATCTAGCTACCTTGTGCTAATCAAGCTCTTCTTGAGCTGAGGTACATGCCATACAAGCTGAAGTGTAAAGATAGAGGCATGTTGAAACTGTAACTGCACACTGCCAATACCTATAATCTCACATGTATAGTTGTCCCCAAGATGGACAACACCATGTCGTCCCCCTGTATAGGCAGAGAACCACTCATGATGAGGGGTGACATGAAAGGAAGCACGTGAATCGAGAATCCAGGTATGCATGCCATCATCGGTATCTGCACGTAAAGCACGTGCACCAAAGTGTGAAGAGATAAAGAGTACGTCACTCCCACTATCACTGTCATGAGTGACTACATTCACCTCTTTAATTTTTACACTGCTCTTCTTAGACTAACTGCCCTTCTTCTCTTCCTTGCTATCATCTGTCTTCTTGCCTTTTCCTTTCTCTTTCTTTCATTTGTAGCAATCACCCTTCTTGCCACAATGATGACATTCAACATCTTTGCCACGTGATTTACTGTGTCCCTTGCTATCATATTTACCCTTTTGCTGTGATCTATCCCTAGTATGCAAAGCACTAGAAGACTTACTGGATGCATTGTTCTGCCGATTCATTTCTTCCATAAGTAGAGCACTCTCTACATCATCATACAAAAGGATCACATTAGAATTGCTCATAGTAATCCTGAATGTATCCCAACTCTCTGGTAGAGTGCAAAGCAAGAAAGTAGCCTTAAATTCCTCATCAATCATGAACTTCAAGGCAACTAACTGGCTGAAAATAGAGTTAAACGGGTTAACAAAGCTCTATGATAGCTACCAATATTGTTCCACCATCAACAAGTGCCGAGCTCCAGAACATGTCACCTGCAAATATGCGCCATTTTCTACATTTTCTGTAATGCTGCCCTCCACGTCACCCAATGTCAGCCTCTAATGTGCCACGCCAAATCGCCCTGAGTTGAGGAGAATATCTCCAGAAAAAATTAGGAGCTGAAATGCTCTCCCCAAGTCCTCCAAGAGAGGTGGGTCAAGCTAACTATGGTGGAAATGAAGGTAAATGAGAGGACAAGATTTCTTCTTGTGCACTTAGGTGTGTAGAGAGGCTGAGGGAAGTTGAAGAATCAGAGTTGGCTTTGATACCATGTGTAAGATTATAGTGGAAGCTAGAGAGTGTGCACAAGAGGGAGAGAAGAGCACACAAGTACAAGAACAATTCTTGCTCATTAAGTTTCTTATGAAAGTACAACTTGGGTCACTCTCACTCAAAAGTTGATCTAGACCCCTAGGCTATTTATATAGCCCCAACTAGCTAGGGTTAGGGTTTCCCCTTCCCCTCAAAACCATTAACACCTTCCTACCCTTATCCACTCCTACATAAGGGGGGTTCATATTCCTATACTCTCAACAACATTCATGGGAAGGCTATGTTTATTTTGATAGATAGTGGTAGTACCTTCTGTGCATACAGTTCTTCCAGTCTAGTCCATATAGCATAAGCAGAATCCAAACCTTCAATGTTGAATAGCAAGGCATCAGAAATCGATAGCTCTATGGTTGAGTGTGCAATCTCATTTAACTCATCCCAATTGTCCTGTTCCATGTCCGCGGGCTTTTCCCCTTTGGTTTTGATTGGCTTTGCGTGCTTCTTTTGCAACAGGATATTGTAGCACTTCTTTTGCCAAATTGCAAAGTTATGTGCGCCTTCAAGCTTCTTTATGTGCATAAGATTACTGCTGTCATTGCTGCCAGCCATGATTTTCAGCCCAAAGGTGACCAAAAAATCAGCAAATGCAGTCCCAAAACTGTCACCCAAGTGACCAAGGTACAAACAAGTACCAACCAGCAATAAATGACACGCAGAAGCTCAGATTTCAGATCTGTAAATAAATTTTCAGAAGCACCTAACCATGTGCTACAGCATTCCACAACTGATTACAGCTATTCCAAGGGCATATACATCACATTACATGAGAAATTCCAAATTTTAGCTGCAATTTCTGTTGTACATGTATCCACGGGCATAAGATTTGACACGAACGGCCAAAAGCCCCAAAATTTTGTGCTCAAATCATCAAACACACATCTGCATTTTCTCTGTCATGCATAGAACAGGCCAATTTTGCCAAAATAGAGCAATTTCAGCAAAACCCCCAAATTTTTCCAAGTGTTGATGTCCAATTTGCGTGGAATTCAACCTGCATGTACATAAAATGACCAAATGCTGCACAGATTTTGCCCAAACTGCAAAAGCCCCAAATTGCACGGGATCAAATGTGCATCAATGTCAAGAAATCGAGTAAATTTCAGCCCAATTTGTGCATGTACATGAAAAGCCCCAAATGTCAGGGACAAAATGTCACAAATTCCTGCAATTTCTGAGACATATATCACTATTGCATCTTGCTCGCACCAAATCTGGACAAATCCCTAAATTTTCCAAGTCCTGCGTGCACTAATTTCAATGAAATTGAGAGAATTTCGCTAAAATGTGAAAAGCCCCAAAATTCCCAGGCAAATGTGCATCGACTTTGCAATTTCTGAGTCAGATTGTCCAATTCTGTGTTGAGATCCCATTTGGGAAAAGCCCCAAATTTATAGCCTAAATCTGCCGAAAATCCTGACTGTGCCTACACGTACGAATGCCCGTCAGTGGGCAAAAGGAGTTTCAAGAAGAAATTGATTTTGTAAGAACATTATGGCGGGTCCGTTGACCCGCCAAGCGGGTCGCATGATTGACGGCCCGTTGGCAGCCGTCCCAAGCGTGCCTTATCTCACGCCCACGTTGGACCTCGCTGCAGGCTGCATAGTACCTGCTGCCCGTTGCACGCTATTCGTCAGTCTTGTTCGCTGTGATGTTGCAGGCCTTCTCCTCGCTCGACTGATTTTTGCCTGTATCAAGGCGTTGCCTACTCGCCCAGCCTATCACACCCACTGCCACATACGTGTTGGTCACTTGACTGCTGCCCTGTCGTCCGACTGATAGTCTTCAGTACAACCTTTGTTGAATGAGCCTTGTGGCTCGAGCAACTTGTGCCATGGCCTCAGGAAGCTCACGAAACCTACGCTCTGATACCAATTTGTAGTGCAGGAGAGCATGAAGATCGAGACAGTCAGTCGTTATGCGCAAGGAGAGACAGAGAGAGTGAGATAGAGGAGAGTAGAGAGTGAGCACATTTGTAGGTACAATGACAAGTGTGTACCTTTAGGTTTTTTAGATAGATATATATGTGTAAGTACAAGTGCTAAGGGTGTGTTCACACCCGAGCACATTTAAAGGCACGAGGGCCTTTATTCCCAACATTGTGCATCCTCCTGCTTTTCTTGCGGAGAGAGTGGATGACCTTAGTCCAAATCCTCGAAAGAATCTATGGATACATCTTGAAGGTCTAAAGCATGGTACACCTCGCGATTCAAATGTACCAAGCAAGAATTGATGACAATGTCCTTGGGTTCACTGTGCCTACAAGTAATCTAGAGTGGGGATCCTGCTCAAATGCTGTCCAATGATGAGGAAAGAAAGGATCCCGTGAACATCATATGCTAGGCATCTTTTTGTGACCTAAGCTATAGATCCCGAGGTCGCAACCATGGATCTTTGCACCTTTGGCTCACCATATCTTGTGTATGACATTGGGTCTGTGCCTTATCCAAACCGAGTAGCACGTGCTAAGCACGTACAAGCTAATAGCCACACACCGAGGGATATATACCTAAGCCTAAAACTATAATCAAGTCTCCTCCAAAAATCCAATAAGAAATGGTTTGAGGTTCCATGTCTATGCCAATGGGAAGTGGTTGTTGGCTTGGCTTTGATTCTGCTCATCATAGCTCTCCTTCTCATTTCTATGGTGTAGCCAAGGAAGGGCATGCCGCCTGGCCTATCAAGGAATGGATCCCTTCACACCTACTCTCCTAGATGCTAGAGTAATTATTGGAGTAGCCTCCTCTAATAAGCTGAGTGTCTCCATCGATCTAATAGGTAGGTGGATGGGTCCAGGTTGATGTGCCATTCCTCTCATAGTGTGCCACTACTATGCTCCTCTGTCTAAAGCAACTTGTGTACTATGTTTGGTCCAAGCCCTCATGTTGGAGACGGTCATCCTCTTCAACCATGAAAGTGCATGCCTTGGTCCTTGTCACTACTAGTTGCAATGATTGTGAGAAGGATATCCCCTCTAGAGAAGAGACTTAACCTGATTTGAGAAGTGTTATCTATCCATTCTCAAGCTAGGAGTACTCCCTCTACAATAGCCTTAATCGTAGTCTTGGCTCCTTTGGGACATTGTAGTCTCTACTTTTGAATCTCTTGTGTTAGCTCCGGAAATGCCAACTTGAAATGCCCACCTAGGATCCAACTTGCACACAAGAGACAAAACAAGCCTTATCCACAAATATGAAGGGATTGGACATTAGACTCAACTCCTCCATGGAGCCAAACGGACTCACCCTTGAGCTTGGATCCCTAGGAGCTAGTATTATTGCGGGTCACGACCATGTCCCAAGAGCTATCGTCCCACTACTAGTCCACACCATCTTGGTGTATGGAGGTGTTAGCCTTTGGTCGAAGAGTCCAAGTGTGGTGATCACACAAGGATATGCACAATAGGGTCTTGAGTCCTATAAATAGAACTTAGTTTCCCTAACCCCGAACTGTCCTTAGTGCATTTGCGCTAGATCACATCATGACCACTGTGGCGAAGGCTATTGCCGCCCAATCAGATATCCAAGGATGTAACAGTTCCCCCCTTATGAATGATTGATGTCCCTACCATTATCCTTAGGAACGAGGTGGGGAAAACGACTCTTCAACAAACACACCAATGCTAGGGTAGCCTTTGCCATTGCATTGTTTTCCCATTCGACTAAATACTCAAGATAAACATTGTTATGAGATTGCTTAGTCCTATGGTCAAGAACAAATTTGGGCTCCAATGGAACATATTGAGGAGTGTCCTTGAGCCACGGGACTTCCTCAATGGGAACAATTAGTTCTCCTTGCCCGAGTCGTTCTTTCTAATGACACATGGATCGTAGGGCAAACTCAAATCTGTGGAGGTAAATCAAGCATAGAGGATATGCTACTTATCTTCTTGGTAATTTGGAAAGGGCTAGAGTACCTCCAAGATAATTTATGGCACTTGCTAGTAGTCATTGAGTTTGAGCCTATAAAGTCTATAAAGTCTATAAAGATGCTCAACAAAGAGACCAGCCAATTTATAGCACTTGCTAGTAGTCATTGAATTTGAGCCTATAAAGTCTATAACCAAATTCATGGCTTTTCCCACTAAGGTAGCACCCTGTATAGAGAACCTTCTCCAAGATAGTTAAGTCCTTTGTCCAAGAGTACGGCCTGACTTTGATTGCAAATAATGATTGAGGAGAAGAGGCAGCCTTATCTTTTCTTCAGCTGTAGTTGGTGGTATCTGATGGAGGACAGATGCAACCGAGTTCCATTATCTGATGATGGAAGCTGCAAATCTCACTTTAAAACTCCTCCCTAAGTCTCTGGTCCTAATCTCTTCAAAGATCCAATGGATAATGAATGCTGGCCTGCCATGGTCCTCCATGTTTAGGTGTGATAGACTAGCTTCCCTATCAAAAATTTATTGCTTCCCATTGCTACCACAAGTGCCTTGTTTACAGAATTTGAGCATGACTTATAGCAGAGCTTCTATGGCCCACAGAATTTTACATTCTTTGGGCTTGTGGCACATATGAGCTTTTGTACTTGGGACCTAGCTTGCCTACATGGATTTGAAGTGTGCACACCTAGGTTGACCACATGTGACATGGGTCATTTGCCATATGGCAATTTTGCCACAATCCCCCTAAGTTGCATATGGGATTGCCCTTCAGCCCAGCAGATTTTCGCTTACATTTTCTTGGCATCTCATGGATCTTTGCATTGCCAAAGACCAACAGCGGCCTATGCTGACATGCTTGGGGCAGTCGTTTCTTTTGGGTATCGGCCAACAATGTCATATGTATTACTGCTAGTGTCGATTTCTCACTATAGATATGGATGGTTTGAGGTTTTATCTTGGCTGACATATTCACAAACTTCATGGTTATTCCATTCAGGGCACCTCCACTGCATGAAAGATCACCACTGCAGTTCTGGCTGTTTGGAATCCTGGCCTCCTATTACATTAGAGGTGTATACTTTGTTGTGTTGCAGGCTGCCTCTAGGCAGCTCATCCTTTACCATGCCTTGTATACCCTGATCACCTGCAGAGAGCCTGGGTGGTGAGCAAGTGCCTCTGCATATACGTGTTCTTTGACAAGACCTGCAGTGGCTCCCATAAGTTATAGATGGATTATTTCTAGAGAGTTGAACAAAATCTCATGTGTCAGTAGGGCTTGATTGTACTTTCCTTCAGATATCGTAGGAGAATCCAAATAGGATGTCAGTAAACAAAGTGAGAATGAAAGACTTAAGCCAATGAAGGACAGCTCACAATGTGCTTATGGGTGGTATGAGTACCATAAGCAACATAAAAAATAAATCCCTATGATTTGTTGATTTGCACACTTAGTTTGTGGCAGTTGGTTTTTATTTCTGCATGCATATGGAGGAAATTGAGGACTTACATACCTGTGGAAAAATTTTCACTTTGTTATGCCATGTTTATAATGAAGCAGGATGTCGGTGTTGGTGTTTTTAGGTACAGAGTTTTGCAACGAGATAAATTTGGACCAGCTAAGACCCTGGAGATCAGTCCATGGTGCAAAGCCCAGCAATGTACTTGGATTACTGCTACCGTTTCAAAATCAGGAAGAAGCAAGTGAGAATTATTATTCTAAAGGAGGTGAGCTTTCAGGCTCATTGGATTCTATCAATGTGGGTTATGAAGTATGTGCAGATGGACCCCATCGAGTTTTACGTGTATGTGAGAAATATAAGGTTTCGAGAAGAAATAATTGGCAGTCACATGTTTCCATGCCATCATTAAAGATGGATTTCAAGGTTCCTATATTTGCGATCACTCTTTTTGAGTTTGCAAGACAGGTGTGTAGTTTATTGTGCATGTTTTCAAATAATTGTGTTTCATATGATACTTGCATCTATGTTTTGTTTCATAATCTTTTGAGTGTGACATCTCAGTACTTCTCATTCTACTGCCTTTGTGCTTTGCTTCCACCTCCCTTTTAGTTTGCTCTATGAATCTCATTCTGTGAGAACAATAACTGCTTGAAACAGAGAAATGACGGTGCCATTGAAGAAGCTCGTGTGCTGGACTCTAGATTTTCGGCCATCATCTCTCTGAAAATGAGCAGCTTCTTAGTAGAAATATTAAGGACAGAAAAGCACTCTTTGTTACAGCTCAAAGTGCAGGTAGTCCAAAATAGAGAGTCATTTTTATCTCACTGGTATGAATTTTTATTGAATGCTGAAATTATTCAATTTAAAATGTGTAATAGCAGAGTTTGAGCGTGGATGAAAAATGGCAAGGAGCTCCTTTTGCATCCATGTTGAGAGTCCATAATCAGGACCGCTTTCGAAAGGGTGAAACAGTGCTACATATGGCTGCAATTGTTTCTAACCATGCATCAAATCCCAATCATGTGAAATATTCATCTATACTTCTTCAGGTGTAAGTTGTGCTTTTGTGGACATTTGAGCACAGGTCTTCATTGCCATATACTGAAACATGCTTTTTGGGACTTTCGAAAATCTGTGCAAGGTAGGCCATTGATGTTAATCTGGATGAAGAAACTTTACTGAAGCTTGTGCCATTCTATCGTCAATCACTTGCTGAGTCAACATCTAGTCGACAAATCTACTTTGAACGTTTTGAAATACATCCAATAAAGGTTTGGCTCAGTTCTTGTGACTGTTACCAATGAAATGGATTTTTTGTTTTAAGCTTTGAGGAGTTATTTGTTGCTTTTGTAGATTGTAGCAACCTTCCTTCCTGGTCAGCTGCATGCAGATTACTCATCAACACAAGAGGCATTTAGAACACTTCTGCATTCTTTTATAAAGGTAAGTCGGTATCTTCTCTTAGCTCTCTCTTCTCCCATCTCTTGATTAGTACGTCTTCCTTGGTATATTCAACGCATTGAACGTTTTCTAGAAATCTGAAAACATAAGCTAACTAGAAATGGATTTCCCAGTGTCAATCAGGATGGATTCTTTGTAGAGTCCTTCAGAAATGAATCCTTAAGATTAATTTGTGAAATACAATGATTGGATAAGGCAGAGGCATCAGCACTCAATTTCCAGTTTATTTTCAATAGCATGGAGGTTTCAGTCCTAATGTTTCTCTCCATATACATAGTTGCAGAAGCTAGGCGTTTCTCACATGTCATTTTATGCAAAACTTTGAGTAGGTTGAACAGAAAATCTTGCTCTACAACCTAGGCTTAATGCGCAATTCCAAGTCTAGGATCGAGTCAGGCTCAATGTTAAAGATTGAGCCTAGTCCTCAAGTAGTCTGGATTCCTAACCTTTTTCTTTGTAGACTTGTTTTTTAAGGTTTTTTAAAAATCAATAACTGACAAACAGGATCGTTCTTTAGACAAGGATAATCAAGAACATTGCGGCAGGAGTGGTACAATATGTCATGAAGATAATTGCTGCAAAGAGTGCTTGAAAAAATTAAGCTATTAAAATCCTGGGCTCCAAGGGATGTGTTATTCCTGATACCCAGCAATTGTGCATTAATCAGACATTTGGGAAATCTGGCCCATACCATAACAGCATTCTTATGAGTATATCTCAAGTGGCTGGTAATGCCAAAATGAATGTGGCACATCTCTACCCTATATGGGCATCTCAAGGGACTAGCTTTGGGCATCTCATATTCCACGAATTGGTTTAGGAGGCCTGCAAAAATGTGATCAGGTGCTATCCCAATCTTGTGTTGGTTAGGAGGGAGTCCCTCCCAAAGAGGAAGGGTGTGGCCCCTAAGGACTTGTGACACCTCTGGATAGTGGTTAGACTCTTGCACAACCCTTCCTCCTCTTCGCAACACTATTGTCTAGCTCTTTGTGCCTCATGGTAAATTATCCTACTCCACTTCCCAATACACCAGTCACTGGTGTAGATTTCACACACTATCTACCTCTTGACTCTTGCACCACGGATTGACCCTGCAATACAGGTCTCCTTCTGTATTGTAGTAATAGCTGCTTACAGTATTAGACACTCAATAATGTCCATGGAACTTGGAATGGACCATTGTTGTATGGCGTAGAGAATGATACTTATATGGGGGTATCCTACAACTGCTTGCCAATGGATCTTGATCATGCAGTTACATCGTTGCTCGAAGCGTACCTTGAGCCCACTCATGCCTTGCCACTTAAAACGATCCATGGAGGGACCATTGTTGTGTGGCATAGAGAATGATACTTATATGGGGGTATTCTACAATTGCTTGTCAATGGATCTTGATCATGCAGTTAGGCCATTGCTCGTAGAGTACCTTGAGTCCACACATGCCTAGCCAATGTGATGCGTTTCTTCAACTTGCTCTTGGTAATTCTCCTCCATTGTATTCTTGAACCAGACACAAGGGCACTTAGCCCACATGGAGGGTGAAACGTCCACATAGATCTCCAAGGTGCACGCTTGACATGGCACAAGCCATACAAGATGGGAAGAAACATAAAAAGATGGGACATTAGATGCACCTTGCAGCAGTAGAGCCAAATGGGCTCACCTTGGAGCCCAAAATTAGTGGCATTGTGGGCACGCTTCTATTGCAAGTGCTGATGTCCTATACCTTCAGCTCACACCATCTCAATGTGGAGGGAGCTACCTAGGGTCTACAGTCCAAAAGTGGATCTCACGTATGAGAGGACACACAGCTGGGCCTGGAGTTGTTTTTACAGGCCTCCTTCAATGTCCTAGCCTTAGGGTATTCTTATACTACAATATATGTCAACTGTCTAACTTTTATGACACTTTCATAGCTACTAGCCGAATGGCCCATGCTTTGAGTGCCCATCCTAGATATCCAATGATGCAATACATCCCCCCTCATGGATGATTGTAGTTCTCAGGACATCCAACATCCTGAAAGGAAACGGAGACAAATTGGAGACTATTGAAGGGAGAGCAGTCATTTCTCTTGGAATGGCATTTAAGATCCTTGCAAAAGTGATCAGTCATAGTTTATATTCTCTAACCATCTGTTCTACCTGGACAGGTTTTGTTTGGAAGTACAGCATCCCGGAAGCAGCACATCTTGGACAATGTTTCTACTATTGTGTGGCATCTTGTTTCGAGAAAGCTTATGACAGAGTTGATTGGGAGTCCTTGGAGGGCACTATGCTAATGATGGGTTTACCAAAGTAGTGGATGTGAGGAGTAGCAACCCTTTATTCCTTTGCTCATAGTCAAGTTCTTATTGGCAGTTCTAGAGGTGACAAATTTACTACCCATCCCAAAGTTTGAGTTGTTGGATGTAGAGTCTGCACAAGGACATATCGGTCTACTTGGATGGGGATGAGCAGAGATTTAAGGCATTTGAAACTACGATCAAGGTTTTCTACAGGGCTTGAAGAGCACAAATCCCATGGGTTTTGAGCTCACACTCAACAACCATATACATGAGATTTTCACTTGGGTTGGAAATGGTACTTCAATGAGATACTTTGGTTGTCATGTGGGCATTGATATCACCTAAGAGGAGCAGTTGGCACCCTTATTTTTGAGCAAAAGAGAGAAGCTACTATATTAGGAGAACATCAAGATTATCACTAAAAGGGATAGTGGTAGTGGCGAACCAGGTTTTACTTGCTACCATGTGGTATGCTACCTCTTGTTGGGCCTCCTCTAGGTCATGCATTGGTCAGGTTGAGTGGCTCAGTAGGAATTTTATTTGGTCAGGTGCAGATGGTAGTCCTGCGAAGGGTAAGGTATTATAGGATATCATTATTCAAGCCAAATCTAGGGGCAATTTGGGGTCATTGATTGGGACAATTAAAGTGATAATGGTGAAGCTTATTAGGAGGAGGGGGACTTCTTTTGGGCAAGGATATGAGATAGAAAGGAAATTACTACTATGGAGTTTAGAGACCATTGTTCTTGCTGATGAAGTACCATGGTAACCTAGCATTCATTCCATTTTCAGCACATCTGCACTACTAGGCTTAGAAATGTTTTTGAGGTCAAATTGTTGCATCTAGTAGATGGGTTTGGAGATCAATAGGTGTATGTTTTCACCAGATTGACTCATCCATTGTTTAAGAGAAGTTGAGGCAGCCACCTTCTCTTCAACCAGCTACCTAGGACAAAGAGATGTTGGGATAAAGTCCCGGTTTAACCTCCGTGTATAGTGCATGCACATTGTACATGTGAACGCACCCTTACGTGCCCTAAGTATAAATACATTTTATTCTTTGTGTACCAACACATTGTTGGTACACTCTTATCGAATCGTACTTGACTCTGCTCTCTCTCTCTCTCTCTCTCTTTTCCGTAAAAGGTAATTGTATTAATTACGAAAAAAGTACAAGTTTACGCCAGCGTGAGTCAACTGTCAGTACAAAACCCAGACTGAGATACACAAGTCATGGCAAAGACACAGTGGAGATTGCCATATGCCGGGGGAGTAAGTCCTCCCGAGGGAGCTAGTCAGAGTGCGGAATGAGATCTATCTGCCAAAGCAAAAGGCCTTTGAGCCTGGCAATGTGTCTCGGAACATTAGATGCCGAATCAAAAAGAAAGGCATTCCGAGTGGTCCAATTGTGCCAACATCCCCAATATCTAAGAAAATGGAATAAGATCTTCATATGCAATTGTGCCGGTGCGGGGTATTTTGGGCGAACAAAAACCCAGTCGAAAGGGCTCAGCGAGAAACCAACCACCGCTTGCCAAACCGCTGACAAAAGCGACCAAATATGCTTAACGAGAGGGCAAGAGATAAATGACAGGCCGTTTCCACCATGGTGGTGCAGAAGAAACAATTGCT
Organism: Lygodium microphyllum; assembly: GCF_053477565.2. NCBI lineage: Eukaryota > Viridiplantae > Streptophyta > Polypodiopsida > Schizaeales > Lygodiaceae > Lygodium > Lygodium microphyllum. Next base: position 81,667,744 of record NC_141148.1, on the reverse strand, counting down.
ATTAGAGATTTGACGCTTGGAAAGGGCCGAGGCAAGAGGAAGACCACCAATCATCACCCTCCAAAGAAAGACCTTGCATTTGAAAGGTGTCTTGTTCACCTAGCCTTCCATCACAGTTGCTTTCCACCATGAGTGAGATTTCCGCAACCCCCAGACAGTATTGGCTTTAGTGACCAGCCATTGATGATCTTTAATCAGAAGATGGTACACCTGGTTAGCCGAGGCCTTTTCCAAATTCAACCGGCCTGCCAGGACTCAGTCCTGCCAAGGGCGATCCATAGCAAGGGCAGGAAAGGGTTGCCTACTCTGGAGGACTAACAAAAGTTGTTCCCACAAATTATGGTATCCCCGAGGGATTTGGAAAAGCCGCCTGGCAGTGCGGAATGATATGAAGACATTATGACTGGCAAGGGTGGCATCTGCAACGGAAGTCAAGCCCAATTGGGCCATGCGGTTAAATTTTGGCCTGAGCTCCTGTTTGCCTTCCCATGAAAGTAATCTCGAGGCTGCCAACAATTCCAGTTGGAAAGTGTTAGAATGTAAGCGAGCCTCAGCTGGATGCCAATACGCCTTCTGGAGAACCGATTGCCAGGAGCCGACCAAGTGGACAAGCAGGGATGATGATGGACTCAAAAACTGAGAGTCTGCATTAAGAACATGCCACCAGGAGCTTTGAATTTGAGTATTACCATGCAGAAGCCCGCGGTCCTCAAGAAAATAACAGCGGGCTATGACGACCCACGGGTGATGCTCCACACACATGGCACGAAAAAGAGACCAACGAAGGGCCAGCATATGAGTTTCGACATCCAAAATGGCCCCTCCACCCAGGCGTTTGGAAGTACATGTATGCGACCAGGAAATCCACGAAATACTTGCCTGCAATGAATCCTTCTTCCATAACATGAAACGAATGGGCCACGTGAGAGCATTCAAAGTGGTAGGAGTCCAAGGCAGCAATGGAAAGAAATATGTGAGCATTGGCAGCATAATTATCTGGGCCACTTTGAGGCGAACATGGAAGGGCCAAGCTTGCGACTTCCAATACATAAACTTCGCTGTCAATTTTTGTGAAATCCACTGTAGTAGTTGTTTTGGCTGAACATCAACACCCAAAGGGTACCCAAGATGCCTGACAATGGAACCACGGGGAATAGCCGGGCCCTGCAAGCCCAGTGACTGTAAATCGGGCTCTGTGCAACTGAGAATGGCTGATTTGGAAGTAGTGATACGAAGACTAGAAGCCTAGCCAAAGAGCGTCCAGACATCTAATGCTTGCGAATATTGTCCTTGTCCGCACGTAAAATCATAAAGCTGTCATCAGCCAACGATTGACTAATGAAGTACTGACCAAAGAAAGAGACAATCCGGCCAATTGCGCAGAAGCTGCCATGGAGGATAACATCGAAAGAACCGGATGAATCGCTGGGGCAAAGAAGAGAGGACTCAAAGGACAACCTTGTCTCACAGAGCGTGCAAGGACAAAGGGCTTTGTAACACCACCATTTAGCATAACTCGAAGAAGCCGCAGCACTGATGGTGTAGATCAAGTGGGACATCCGAGTGCCAAAGCCCATGGTGGACATAAGTTCTGCAATGAATGACCAGTCTAAATAGTCAAAAGCCTTTTCCAAATCCAATTGGACCAATACCACTTCCTGGCTAGAGTGCGTTGCATAGTCAATAGCCATTTGCACATTTAAGATATTATGCAGAATGTTGCGGCCCTTAATGAAACCATATTGAAGAGGATGCACAATGGCCGGAAGATGCTTGTGGAGCCGATTCGCCAGTACTTTGGAAAATATTTTTTTACATCGAACCCATCAAAGAGATTGGTCTCCAATGTTGCAACGGTGACGGTGAAGGAACCTTTGGAAGCAATTTAATAAGCCCTTCTTTCCATGAGGAAGGCATGAACCCTGTTTCCCAAACCTGCTGAAACATAGCCGTCAATGGCTTCACCAGTTGGGTAGCAGAACTCTCAAAGAATTCATTTTTGAGACCATCCCAACCGGGACTTTTATCTTTAGGCAGGTGCAACAAAACATCCATAACCTCCTCCTCACAGATATCTATCTCCAAAGTAGTTTGCATATCAAGTGGAACCCGATGCTGGACCAGATCATAGAAGACTGAACGTGCATGCGCAACCTCATCAGAAGGTGCCTAAGAAGAACCAAGAAGATCAAGAAAATAATTCCTGCATATATTGACAATGGTCTGAGGGTCAGTGACCATTTGACCTTCTGAATTCTGGAGTCTAGTCATATTTTCTTGAGCAGGAGAGGCATGCAGGGCGTGAAAGAACTTATGAGTTTGGCAAGCACTATCTTGCAAATTCTCAGTCAAATTTTGCAATTTGGCCTTCTAATAAGATTTCAACTGAAACTCTTTAATAAGGTTAGCCAAACGCATTGCCAGTGACAGCAGAAATTCATCATCTGGAGTGTCCACCAGCAGCGAGCGAACCAAAGCCAGTAAGTCCTCTGCTGTGTGTCGACGCCGCCGACAAAGTGAGGCATGGTGGATCCCATACTGCCGCGCAATCTGCTGCACATTAGAGAGTAATCGTTCAAAGGAAGCAGTGCCCTCCGAGGCGAAGTCCAGTAAGAATCTCTCAATAACTTGCTACATATAACCTCGAAAGAGTGAATGTTTCAAATAAGAGGAGTTGAAACGTAAAGGAAGTCTATCCAGCAATTTCATAAAAGGTGCAATGGGTTGTGCAAGCATCTCAAGTTGGAGAGGGAAATGGTCCGACAAGGCATATTGCTGCAAGACTGTCATTTCCAGCATCTCAGGAAGAAAATCATCATCCTGCATAATGTACATGCGGTCCAACCATGACCATGTAGTTACATACTTCGCTGAGTGGAAAGTAAACCCTGTAGCAGAAGGGTGTAGCCAGGACCATAGGTCTTGCTTAAGTACAGCAAGAGTAAAATCATGCCATGCCCGACTTTCCAGAGCGTCCATCACTGAATATCCTGAAGTGGACTGCGAAGAATCAACACACATATTGAAATCTCCCATCACAAAACCTTGTCTGCCAAGTGACAAGGAGGTCTTCAAGGTATTTCGAAGATCCCGGCGGGATAAAGGGTCATTCAGCGCATATAAGCCCAGCAACCATAAGATCTCTCCTTCAAATAAAACTTCAACCACCACAAAGCGGCCATGTACATCATTTTTGATAAGAACCGGCTGATATTTCTCATGTACAATCATAAGCACACCAGAATAATGGCCGGCGTGTGTCCCTGCATAAAACAAGCGAAACCCATGGCAATCCACAACTTTTCCAGCTTCACTATGACTCTTATGCTCTACCGCACACAAGACATCCCACTGATTCTCATGCAATATCGTCCACATGGCGTGTTGTTTATGGCGAGAACAAATGCCTCGCACATTCCACGTGGCTATCTTCACGTGTGTTCAAAGAGCAGATCAGGAACGAAGCACCACTTGCCTCGATTTAACCTTTTCTGCTAGAACATCAAGGACACCCTCATCCAAAAAATCAGCTAACACAGCAAAAGAGTTCCGACGGCCAGTTTTAGAGGTAGACAGAATATCCACTGTCTTGGGGATATAACGGGGATAACGACGATCCCATGGTGTAATCACATTCCCTCGAGAATCAAAAGCCAACTTAGCGGGTGGGCCCTTTGGACCGTCGGTATAGACTGTCCTAGTAGACTAATTACGAGGAGCTGAAGAAACCATAGGACGCGCAACGTGCTCGGAAGACAACCTTTCTTTCCTGCGCATATACGTGCGCATGGAATCTTGTGAAACATTAGGCCCAGTAGCCGCCAGGCCCGCATTAACCTTTTTACCTTTTTTGGGACGTGCCTCTACCCAGTCAGTGCCATAGGAATCCACACCCGTAATCGGTTGTTTACCTTTATTCAAAACTTTAGGTGGCTGAGTTGCATCCTGTGATGGAGCATCAAGCACCATGTCTTCCATAGGCAGCACACCATGCTCAGCATCTGAAGACGGTTGCTTCTGTGGACATTCAACCATAAAATGTCCCAATTTGCCATACGAAAAGCAATGTCCTACAAAGTTTTCCCATTTCAAACGAAATGCAACGGATGCATGCCAAAGCAATTAACACGAAGCCAAGCAGGCCTTTTCCTAGCAGTGTCCCATAACATACATAAACGGTTGCGATTCATGGCTCTTAGGCTCGGGGGGACCAGCACAGTCCCCACCGCTGCCATGGCATCTTTCAATAAAGGCCAATAGACAGCCGGGCAATTTTCCTCTTGAACTCACACTGGGCATTCACGTTGAAGCAAGCGCTGAAAGTCTGCCATCGAGCGCCATGGCACAACATGGACCAAATGGCGATCAAAAAACAATGGCAGTTTAGACAGAAGATCAGCCCGATGCTTTTCAGAATTCAACAGCACCTCATAGAAGCCTATGGGCCCAACAAAAATCTCGTCAACACACTCCGCCTAGAGTACATGGTGCAGCCACTGGTGAATATGGGAAAGCACTGGAATCCTGCCAGTGAAGAAGAGAATAACTGCTGGTCATAAAACACCGAAAACGAACGCAAGACAGTTTTCGGGTCCACCGTGGCTTCCCAACAATTGGTATCAGAGCATCAGGTTTCGCACACTTCTCGAGTTCTGTCGGGATCAACTGACGTGTTGACGAATAGTAGCAAAAAGTTCAAGCTCCTGACAAACAGCAGCAAATAGTTCGAGCTCCTGGCATCCATCGTGTGAGCCCCTGGCATCCAGTGTGTCTTCGGACAGTTGACGTGGCGGGCAGGCACAATGGTCGCGTGATGAACAATGACTGGCAGACGACGACAAGCTGACGATGGGCAAGCGTAATTGGCGAACAGCGTGAGGTAGGTGCGGACAGTCAAACAGGCGCCCCGTGAGGCTACATCACGTGTGACAAGATAAGCATCAGAGGATAGGTCCAATGCACGGCGAGGAGACGCCAACCGCACGGTTGCGACCTAGGCCCAGCGGGTCAACAGATCCCCCTCCTCGTCATATTTTTTTCCTAAAAATCAGGTTTTTCTTTTAAAAAATCCCTTTTACCCCCTTTCGTTTGACGACATTCACACGTGGAAGCACAGTTTCCAGATCTGTGCAAATCTGGCCCGGAAAAATTGGGGCTTCTCCCAGATTTGACATTGTTTATGCCCGTTAGTGATGTTGAAGTCAGGAATTGCAGACATTGCGTGTGGTGACCTCAATTAATTTGGGGATTTTTCCAAATTAGTCAGAATTTTACTCCTCCTAGCAAAATTTCTTGACATTGGATCCCAAAAATTTGGGCCTTTTCATGTATTGGCAAAGTTTTGCTCTCAACTGGGTTAGATTGGCTAACATTTATGCAATTTTGGACTTGAAATTTTGCGGATTTGCGCAGAATTTCGTAAATTTCTGCATTTTTGCCCGTGTGGTGGCTGGTTCATGTTCAAACAACAAAGATTTATTTCTGGTTGAGAAAGAACAGCAATGTATTTTGCTGGTTCAGCTTGTGCTTTTGCAGTTTAGTGCATTTACTCTTGTGTTCGCGATGATAAAATGGCTGCAACTTCTTCCAGTTCAGACATCAAGAGTTTGATGGAGATCAAGCAGTTTGATGGTCATGGCTTTGACCTTTGGAAAGACCGTATGCAGGGCATTTTGTTCTAAAGTATTGTGAGGATGCTTTGCAGGAAGATAAACCCTCACTAATGTCTGATGCAGATTGGGCCAGAGTTAAAAAAAAGGATGTGGCTTATATAAAGATGGGTGTCACTGATGACATCTTGACAGACATTAAGGGTTTAGATACAGGTTATGCAATATGGGAGAAGCTGAAAACTACCTATGAGATCACCACACTTGTTAATCAGGTGCATTTAATACGCAAGTTGGTGAATATGTGATAGGATGCATCAAAGCCTGCAGCTGAGCACTTGAGTGTATTTACAGGGATTCTAAATCAGCTCAAAGATGCAAATTTGGACTTTGATGATAAGTTGAGGGTGATCTTTTTGATCATGACACTGTTGACTCTTGGGAGACCTTGGTGGTTTCACCTAGTAGTAACCCCAATCTCTCATATGATGGGGTGAGGGGTTCTATCTTGAATGAAGAAATTAGACGTATGTCTAGTGGAGAAGGTAGCAACTCAACTTATAATGTAAAAGGCAGGGCTGAAAAGAAAAATGCAAATGTAGGATAGAGAAACAGGAGCAAGAGCAAAGGAAAAGAAAAGAGTGACATTACTTGCTATCATTGTGGTCAGAAGGGCCACAATAAACCTGATTGCAGGTATTACAAGAAGGAATAAGAGAGAAAGAATAATACAGGAGAGATAAAAAGGAGGAGAATGAGACAGATGCATCTGAGGCAACCAAAGGCAAAGAAAAGGCCAATGTGGCCTCTAGTGTGGTTATAGAGGAGCTTTCGGATACAGAGGCTGATGTATTATGTGCAATTGATTATGATGCCCTTGTATGTCACATGCAGGATATGCAGATTACCAAGGCTGATGTGATTGATGCACTCTTGTCAGTTGATGATGGTCACTCAGACTTGGATTGTAGACTCTGGTGTCTCTTTCCATGTAACTCCTTGCTTGGAGTGTTTTGCTATGCTCAGTGCAGGCAGTTATGGAAAGGTGTATCTTGAAAATACCCATGCTTGCAGTATTGATAGGATTGGCACTGTACACTTGTCTCTAGACAATGGGCAAGAGCTTGTGTTTAAAGATGTCAGATATGTATCTGGCATTAAAAAGAGTTTACTATCTGTTGGTCATCTTGACTTGTATGGCTACACTACATTGTTTGGTGGTGATTTGTGGAAAGTGAAAAAGGGTTCCATGCTATTTGCAAAAGGAACCAAGAAGGGCACTTTGTATTGTTTGCACTATAAAGCCTTGAAGAGCAAGTTTCTTGCAGTTGCTGAAATTTGCAGTCACTTGGAGTTATGGTATAAGAGATTAGGCCATATGAGCCAGAAAGGACTTGATGTCCTTACCTCTCTGAAGAGGGTTGATGGAAAAGGCTCTAAACTTGACTTTTGTAATGAGTGTCAGTTTGGAAAGCAAATAAGAAATTCCTTTTACTCTGATGTCTCTCGTAAGTCCAATGTCTTGGACTTAGTGCATTCTGATGTATGTAGTATGCCCGTGAAATCGTTGGGTGGTGCTGCATATTTTGTCTCCGTTATAGATTATTGTTCCAAAAAGATTTGGGTATACCTATTGAAAAAGAAAAGTGAAGTATTTGTTGTTTTTAAAACTTTTCATGCATTTGTGACCACTTAGATAGATAAAAAGTTGAAATGCTTAAGAACTGATAATGGGGGTGAATTCACATCAACTAAATTCAAGTCCTTTTGTGACTTGCACGGAATTAGGAGGGAGCTTACAACCCCTTATAGCCCTTCTTCAAATGGGGTGGTTGAAAGATATAATAGGACTTTATGTGAAAGAGTGCGGTGCATGCTGTCCACTACTAATCTCCCTCGTGAATTTTGGGAAGAGGCACTCAAAACCGCGGTTGACATTTGCAACTGCTCTCCAAACAGGTCCTTAAATTATGGCATCCCTGAGGAAGTTTGGTTTGGCAAATTGGCCTCATATGACCATTTGCATACCCCATTTTCTCAACAGTCTACACATAGAGCTTAGGTGCTCCTTAGACTGATTCACGTTGATCTTTGTGGGCCCATATCCACGATAGCCTTGAACGGTGTATAGTGGATGATCGTTCAGGATACATGTGGGTGTACTTCCTCGAGCATAAGTCCGATGCTTTCACATATTTCTGTGCTTGGATGCTGTTGGTTCATAACCAGACGGGTCGTTGGGTTGGTTGCATGAGGAGTGATAGCAGTGGTAAGTTCATCTCCCACGAGTTTTACGAGTTTCTACAGTAGCATGGCATCTCTCACCAGCTCACCTCTACCAACTCCCTCTCTCAGAATGGAGTCATAGAGCTTTGGAACCGGACAGCCATGGAAATGGCACGCTCTACACTGTTCGCAGTAAAGTTTCTTGTGATCGCCTTTGGGTTGAGGCTACTAACACTGTGGTTTATATTCTCAACCGGTGCCTGACTGTGACTCTTCCTTAGAAGACCCCGTATGAGGCATTCTTTGGCTCTCAACCTATCATATCCCACTTTAGAGTCTTCGGGTGTCGCGCATATATATATACGCTTAATGATAAAATAGGAAAGCTTACTCCCCGAGCTTATCTCCTTACTGTTGTAGAGAAATTTCTTTGCTTTATTCATACTAGGCTAGACTTAGCTTACTCAGTCAGCATTCTCAATTAGTATTTCACAGCACCTAGGATGTCACATTGGATTGCATGTCTTCGTGTGTTGCGTTATTTATGGTGTACTTATTCTTATGGCCTCACTTATGGTCTTGGCTTATGAGTGCAGGGGTACACTTATTTTGATTGGGCAGGAGGTCTTGACACACGGCATTCCCTTGGCGGCTATCTCTCCACCTTGGGCACGGCTCCCATTTCTTGGTCCATTCATGAGCAAGAGATGGTGGCGGCTTCCACAGCTGAGGTTGTGTATAGGGCTCTCTCCGATGGCACCATTGAGGCCATCCATCTGAGGGGCTTATTGGCGGCGCTTCCCTTCCCTTGTGACTCTCCTATCGTTGTCTAGTATGATAACCATAGTGTCATTGCCCTTCTACGCAATCCGATCATCACACCACAGACGTGGCATGTGAAAGTCCACTTCCACTTTTCCAGAGAGCAGGTTGAGCTAGGCACTATCCACCTAGAGTTTGTGTCTTCATCAGACAATTTTGCAGACATTTTGCCCAAAGCGGTCAACGGGCCGGTTCTTCAATACCTTTTACCCAAGATTGGCTTGGGTACACCCTCTCCTACTTCAAATTGATGTGAAGAGGGTGTTTCCCTCTTGCTTTCCCTTCTAGTTTGAGAGGGGACGGCTACTTCTCTTGATATGACAGTGATGATGCATATAAATTTTAGATATTCATTCATTCATTTATTCTTTTGTACTGTACTTATGGACATTTGTAACTTCATCCGCACTGTCAGGATGACATGATTGTAAAAGGAATAATTTCCCTGCGAGGGCACTATTCAAGTGGCACCGTTGCATTGCATTTTGCATGAGTATGATATCTTGCATCTCCCTTTGCATTACTCCATGCATTGGCATTCAGTTCATGTAAATATGCATTTGTTCACATTCATTCCTTTTCGGTCTTTTGGAGTGGTTGACTGTGGATCCAATACCATATTTGTGGCATTGCACATGGTAGTTCTTCCTAGCTTACTTGCTTGCTTCACATCTTTGCTATATTTGTGTCACCCATACCTTAGCCATTTTCCTTTTTCTCCAACACCAAGTAATGGTAGGGATAGTATGCTTGTTTTGTGAAGGTCTTGAGTTTGACCATCCCTTATCACTCTCATATTTAGGGCACGAACACTCAATAGGACGAAAATTGATTTGAAACTCTCACTTAATGCTAAATCTATTAAAACTACAAAGCCCTTTTTCAAAAAAAGAAAAAGGTCTATAGCTAATTTCATCCACTTTTGCAAGACTTGGTAGGCCACTTGGCAGTCGACGTGCATCCTTTGTTAGATGCCCTAGCCTCTCTAGGGTGATCACTTGGGCTCCCTTGGTAAGATAACCATCGCCTTTATAGTCTTAGTAGGCCACTGGGCAGCCAATGTGCATCCTTTGTCCGATGCACTGGGTTGCTTTGGGGTGGGATGCCTTGGGATAAAAGATAAAAGAAAAAAAGAAAGGGCTTCGTTGGTCTACTTCTTGTGGCACCATTGTTAGGCCTGAGAGGGAATGTTGAGCTAAATATGCATTAGCTTCACTTAAATTGCCCCAAAACATACTTAATTAAGGAAGAAACATTGTTTATTTAAAAAGAAATGCGTTCCTAGAGAGTGTATGTATCCCATAAGCACAAACCCACTTGGAAGGGCCCAAATTTTCTATAAATAGGTATGCTTCCCTCCATTCATCCTTAATCTCACTTTTGCAAATTTCAAGTATTTCAGCTTGCTGCCCACTTCCCGGACGCGGAGGACATCGTGGTCCAAATTGGACATTGCTGTCTACAACAGTCTAGCATCTATTTCCAACCTATTACACACTGTTTGGAGCTGATTTCAGCATGCTGACTGTTGTTGCTGGTTTTTCTTGCTTTTTTAGTCTCTCTCTCTCTTGCAGCTTGCATTTGCTGTTTTCTCTCTCGTACAGCCTGCGTTTTTAGTCTTTCTTCCTCCTTACTAGCATTTTAAGTCTTTCTCTTTCCTCACATGCATTTTTAGTATTTCTCTCTCTTGCTTTGCTATCTGCATAAGATCCAACCTTCCTTGGCTGTGTTTGCTCATGTTCAACATCCGGAGGCTTCCTTGCTGCGATTCGGGATCCATTCGGAGTACAACACTCTCTCTAGCTCATTACCCTTGCCCTTTTTTAGGTCCAGTATTCATTCACTACATGGTGTGTTTGTTGCATAATCATTGTATATTCAATAGTCATATCATTTCATTCATTCTCTGTGTTTATTGTCTCTAAGTTACCCTAACCCTAATTGTGTTCTTCTATCAATCTGTGCTTTGTTGTACAGTGTTATTTGTGTTTCTGTGTCAGGGTATTTCTTCATAGATGGGAGAGGATACATGGTAGTTCGAAGATTGTGATGTTCTTAGAACACCGATTTTGGCACTCTCTTCCATTGTCAGTAGCATATACTCTGGCGTATCATGTTATTCGTATTTCTTTGTTAGGGTATTTCTTCACAGATGGGAGAGGATACATGGTAGTTTGAAGATTGTGATGTTCTTAGAACACCAATTTTGACACTCTTCCATTGTCAGTAGCATATACTTTGGCAGTATAGATCTCTCAACTAACTACTCATTTAGTTATGGAAATCCCATGGAAGGTTGTTTTATATGTTGTATTTTACCTTGGGATACTTAGTTCCGAGGGGATTTATTGATAGAAATTTTTCTGTTCTCTGAAACAAAAATGTGGGTTTCAGTGGAATGTCTATAGTCCTATCCTCCAAACACCTGACTTCCTTCAAAACAATCAGCTCACCTTTCCGGAGGCGCTCTTTCAAATGTCTTACATGGTACACATGACAATTGTAGATATCCAACGACAAAATCCATGCGAGAAGAAAAACTAATCTTCTTGGTCATTGAGACTAATCTGCAGTACCTTGAAGATTGTGTATAATAAATGTTGGTGTGCATTGAGTTGAGGTCCTTTGGTAGATTGGTTGTGAGTGATAGCAGCAGACTTAGGTTGACTGCCACTAGATTTCAGCTAGCAAACCATTAGTACCAAGGTTAACCACCACTAGATTTCAGGTAGCAAACCATTAGTATTAGGGCTTGACAGACAAGCAAGTGAATTCATACTTTGCACAGTTTGTCCTTGGAAGAATGAAACAGGATGTCTATGACAATCTATTGAGTATGACTCAGATCGCATCATGGCCATGGCTCATACAGGGCAATTCTACTATAAGAATGCAGAGATATTCTAGTTTGTTATTGATTGGGAATAAGTTGCCCTTAGCACCATATGATCTTGCCATGGAAGTAAGGGAAAAACTTCATCATGTAATTTGAACTCCATCCTTGTGGCATTGGACAGGGTTATGCCATCGAAGCATGAAGGGCAGTTGTTTAGATATGTCATGCTTTAGCATAGGAACTCGCAGTAAAATGTGTAGAAGAATGGGCACTCTATATTGGTAATATTATTATTTTTCCTTCATACACTTGTATTATGAATTGATCTAACTGTCGCCCTCCATGATTTGGCCTATCAAGAAATGGATCCTTCCACACCCACTCTCATGGGTTCCGCTGTAATCTCTGTAGAGGATTCCTTTGATGAGCCCAATATCTTCATCCATACACTTGTACTATGAATTGATCTTTTTTTTTTGCAAGTAAAATGTGGTTGATTATATTACTCAAAAAACTGATTACAACGAAGTGCTCATGCTCAAAAGACTAGCATCCCGGCCTCGTACAAAAGGTGATGGCCTTAGCTGAGTGCCTACCAACAGAAAGCTCCCCATGAGATACATCCAAGTTCGGGTGCTATACGGCGAAGGATGCAGCATACTCCTCTCCACACGAGCTGCACCGTTTCCACGACCAAAGGCAGTGCTTTGGGGTTTCCAGAGGTTGCTGTGTGGAGCGCTTAGAACCTCCCTCCTGCATCTGGGCAAGCCAACTTTCCACCACCAAGCCTCTATGTGCCACCAACCATAAGAAATACGATACTCTCCTCAGCCTCCAACTATCCCATAGGTGACGCTAGAAGGTCCGTTGAAAAGGCTCTGTGATGTTGTGCTCCGCCTAGTGCCTGCTATGTGACAACGCCTAATCCATATCCTCCTGCATCAATACATGTCTGCCAATCCTGGTAGTGTACTCCAGGAACCTCGGTGCCTTCTTGGTGACCGCAGTGGCTGGCCATAGCCACTCTCCCAAATCCCACTCCAATTTATTAAGTGGCCTGCCCTCCCAAATCCAGAGGCACCACTCCCTGAGCTCCTGCCAGAAGATAAAAGGGTCCAGCCGCTATGTCTTCTCCTGAAGGCCAATCACCCGGATGCTCCTCCATGAAAGGACAGCTATCCCCTTATCCTGTTGCCCTGTGTCAAGAGCCAGATGTCCCCCCTCCTGTACGGTGAAGAGGGTTCCAGGTGGAGTGCCCCCCACTCTACCTGCCACCTGTAGGGCGATGCCTGCTGGTGAAAACCTAGCGGCCCATACCTCCCCAGGCTCTATCGGCTCGTGTATCAGGGGAGCAAGCCACTCATGAGGTATTACTGCATTTATATCCCTTCTCCTCAGCTCCACTCCTCTCTAGTAGCTTGATACTCGCTACAGCACCTCCTCGTCCACCATCCTGTACACTTCCCGCCATGTCCTGATGGTATGAACCGGGCTGGCCTCCCAACCAGCCCATTGGATGTAGGGGCACTCGCCAATCTGTTCCCTTTCCTAATCTTTGACCGGGGGGTTTCAGATCACTGCTTGACAGTCTATCTCCTCCTGGCAATCTGGGAGGCTCTAGATTAGGGTTTTACGGAGGCCCTGCCACATGCGAAGCAAAAGCTGCAGAGGAAAGGCGATTTGGGGGGGTGATCTGGGCCGATATGAAGATCCATCTCAAGGACAATCTCCACTCACCGCTTAGCCTCAATCTACAATCCTGAAGACCCTCCTACAATAGGACCTTCCAGGTCTGCCCTCCTGGTGTGAGGCTGTGGACAACTAGCTTGCCCAAGAGGGCCATGCTCTGATACTCTGGGTCTATAATCCCAAGCCCTACCTCTAACTGATGCCGTATGATGGTAGCCCATGCTACCTTGGCCCTGGAATCCTTGGAGTCGTTTGACCTGGACCAAAGAAAGTTCTGCACTAGGCGGCGAAGCTGCACTACGCAAGATGAGAAGAAGCACCAAGAGGAGGTGATGTACCAGGCCATCACTAGGCAGACCTGGTTAACCACCAGGGCTCGGCCAGCTAGTGAGAGGCGAGCCGTGCTCCAGTAGGTCAGCTTCCTCCAATCAAAATCGAGGACTAGAAGAAACTGTTGGGTGGGAGTGATGTCGAGTCCCACTTGGAACGGTAGGTAACGGACGGTCTGCCCTCTGCTCACCCATCTAAATCTTAGTTGGACGCCCCACTCCGTGCTAGAGTCCAGGTCTGTGAGGAAACCAACCGACTTGTGCCAGTTGATTTTTGCTCCCACTGCAGAACAAAACACCTTAAGAGCTAGCATCACTCTCTCCAGCATCAACTCATCGTTCTCTATGTAGAGTGTTGTATCATCTGCATACTCTGAGTCTAACAACTCAATCTCCTCTCTCACGGAAAGTCGGAGGCCGCGTACTATGAATTGATCTAACTATCGTCGTCCATGATTTGGCCTATCAAGAAATGGATCCTTCCACACCTACTCTCATGGGTCCTGCTGTAATCTGTGTAGAGGATTCCTGTGATGAGCCCAATATCTCTGTCCATACACTTGTACTATGAATTGATCTAACTGTCGTCCTCCATGATTTGGCCTATCAAGAAATGGATCCTTCCACTCCTACTCTCATAGGTCTCGCTGTAATCTCTGTAGAGGCCTCCTCTGATGAGCCCAATATCTCCATCCCATTTGCAAGATAGGCGGCTAGGTTTGGGTGAGAGGTCCATCTTGCTCAACAAAAAAAGTGAATGCCCTATCTCTTCTAGTCGCAATCTCCACTAGTTTAGGTTACCAATCTAGGTTTGGGAAGTGTTTGCATGTGTCTGCCACTTAGGAGGTACTCCGTCTGTCACAGCCTCGACCATAGTGCTAGCTCCCTTGAGACCTATCCTTGCCTCTGAATCTCTTGTGGTAGCTCTTGGAATGCAACCCAATCTTGTATTGAGGTAGCAACCTATACAAAGAATCTCCCCCAAGATAAGTGAACCTTCTATTTGAGAGTGTGGCCTCTAACTTTGATTTGAAATAGAGATTGGAGAGAATGAGCTGCCTTCATCTCTTGAGAAGGTTGGATGAAACATATCTCCATGCTTTGATAATAGCTCTTGCAAATTTGACCTCAAATTTTCTTCCTAAGTCGTTGGTCTTGATCTCTTCAAAAATCTAATGACTGTTGAGTTGTCATGGTCCTACATATGTGGGTATGATAGACTTGTGAGAGGGAGTGGGAGAGAGAGATGATCGAAGCTCTTCAGTTGAGTGTAGTAGACAGTGTGTGGAGTGAAGCACGACACCCAATGCAACAGACTGAAAGAGTGTAAGCTGAAAGTACAAAGAACAATCCTTAAACCTTAGGGTTGTAGGGGGTGTTCACACCCGAACACGATAAGTGCCCGTAAGTGTGTGACATAAGCACATATGAAAGAAGACAATAAGTCTGGGAGAAAAAACCTCTTGTACCGAGAGTAAAAAGTGCTTCAGTGTCTACTGATCACCAACACTCCTCTGTGAGCGTAGACGTGAGTGAAAACCCAACAAACCCTCCTAGAGTGAAGAGTGATCAAAAGTATAAGAATCATCCGCCACCAAAGGAGATCAAATTTGAAGCATTGTAAAATGCTTCAAATTTGTCACGAGCAAGAGCTTTGGTGAAGATGTGTGCCACATTACTGCTGGTAGGACAATAGACAAGGCTGATATCACCTGCATGTAGCCTCTCTTTGACAAAGTGATAATGTATCTCAATATGTTTCATGTGTGCATGAAACACTGGGTTCCGTGTCACTACAATGGCACTCTGACTGTCAGTGAACAAAGGAGTAGGCTTCGTAACAGATATATCCAGGTCAGCTAGCAAGCGTCCAGTCCATACACATTCAACTGTGGTAGTGAAAGTTGCCTTGTTTTCAACTTCACATGACAATGTGGCAACAATGGATTGTTTCTTGCTAAGCTAGAAACAATTGCCACTAGTGGAGTGACGTGAATCATAATCACCAGCCCAATTAGAATCAGTGTAAGCATGCAATTGCAGTGGTCCCCCCTTGGCATAAAGCAATCCAAGAGATCTAGTACCCTGCAAGTAACGAAAGATGCGCTTAACAGCTTGCCAATGTGACATGCGTGGCTAATGCATATATCCACTCGTCAGGGCTGAAACTGCAAATTGTATGTCAAGCCTAGGTAAATAAGACATCCAACTGCTGGAGCATATGTGTATATCAAACAAATCACTGTCATCATGTAATGACAACTTTAGTCCAAGTTCCATTGGTGTACAGAATGGCTTGCAATCCTGTAAGCCAAAATTTTCAAGAAGTTTGCCAATGTATCTTGACTATGATAAACCAATGCCTCTAGCATCATGTATGCACTAAATGCCCAAGTAATAATGCAAATCCCAATTCTGACATTTTAGAAGTTTGCTGCAAACTTTGTTTGAATGCTGAAATCTGATCAGCATGTCCCTGAAAGCAAAAGATCATCAGGCCCACCAAGTCAAGGGATTTGATAGAATCTTGGCAATGGAACCATGAAACCAGCCTTCCTCCTCAGGTAGGATGGAAATAACTAGATTTAACTGTAATTATAGCAAGTAATTAATCCACATGAATTGAAATGCACACTTTACCTCTTAAATCTACCATTGCTACCTGCACATAATCCATCGAGGGATCCGACATGACTTGGGTGCCTGTGGAATAGCTCATGGTATTTCAAGCAGGGAAGAATCACCAAAAAGTGGTGAATAATGGATCCTTCGCATAGAGTATGCACTGTTCCCATGGGCAGTGCACCAAGTACAGCACCTTTGGATCTCGTGGAGTGTGATTGTGCGTTAGCAATTTACCTTCTTGCATTGGATACACCCTTAGAGGAGGAGAGCGATGAAGATACAACTCCATAGGTTGTTGCTATCACATACACCGGAGAAGAACCAATTGAAGAGCTCATAAATGTTGAAGAGTCATTAATGACTAGCAAGCCTTCAAACTAATTTGAATCTCTCTGAAATTCTTCAATTTCAATTGCGAAAATTCAAGTCCTAGGCCTTCAATTATGAGCACATATCTCAAGCTAGCTGTTAAAACCCTAATTTTTATAAGGGTTTACAACAAAGATAGACTGAAATCTCTTCTTTTGATGGCTCAAACTGTAGGAAAATGCTGAGATAACTTGAGAGAGAGTTGGAGAATGAGAGAGAATACTAAAGAGAGAAAATTCACACTTCCATTGTGAGAAAATGCAAAAAATCAGTGTTGCCCTGTCTAGACAACCATAAAAGCTGTCTCCACTAATGAATCAACTAGAATATGATGTTACCTAGCTGAAATAGCCTCCCAAACTGTTGTCACCTACTAGTGTAGAGTCCATTGGGCATGTCTCTAGCTCTTGGAGAGTCTTGTATTGGCTCAAAATGGCCTGTCAACTATTGTAGCAGCAATGGCAGCCCCTCCCCCCCCCCAGCAGGGCAATGACCTTTTGGCACAGACTATGGGAACTTCCACGCCATAGATACTTTAGATTGGCACTAACCACATCTAGACAACTAGTAGCAGGAGGCGAGAAGAACTATTGGTTTTCACAGATGGCTATTTGGATGAGCCTACATGGTTTGGATATTGATCGCCCTTCCACCTTTTGCTTATAGCCTTGATTGCCCTACACGTTCTCTCGGCCAATCAGAGTTGAACCAGGTGATCAGAGCTGATAACTTGAGGATTGAGACAGCAAGGACATGGATCCATCCACCACTCCCTCTAGGATCAAGGATGGAGTTCTACAGGAGTTATTTCTTGTGTCTCTTTGATGATGGTTTCACTATTCGGCCAGCATATATGGACACCCATCTTTCCCATAGCGTACGGGTTGCTATCGGACAGATTCACACCTCCTCACATAGGCTTCAGATGGAGACAGGTGGATGGACAAATACCCTAGTAGAGGATAGGACTTGCGAATTTTGTGGTCGAGAGTCTGAGACAAAGGAGCACTACATATGCAGATGCACAATATACTATGACATACAAGGACGGTACCACTGCCTCTTCCGTGATGGATTTGGACCCCTTCGTCGCATCATGGAGTACGAGGACTAGAGATGCCTAGGTGTTTTCCTCGTGGATCTCGAGAGGCGCCGAACTGCACTACTGTGAGACAGACAGGAGACCAGCTCACCCACAGGGACACACACAGAGAGCAGTGACAGACTTCTTCTACAAAGCCGAACCTATTAACACTACGAGCCTAACAGAGACAGATCCACCCCGCCAGACACCTTACAGGCCACACCGTGGAGTCACATTGGATAGAGCCATTTCCATTCGTCGAGCACGACGACCCCGTCTACCAGGACCACGTTTGAGGAGGCCACACCATAGTCGGATTAGAGCCATTATCACGAGACACTGAAGACTCACCACTAGGTATATCAATGAAGCAGCTAGGGACCGCATCATAGCTGAGATCATGTGCAGATCTTGAGATCAGCTACAGTCCATTATCTCCACCACACTTTTGTACATGGTTCTATCAGATTTGGTTCTCCTTTCCTTTCCTTTTCTTTTCTATCGATGGAACAACACTACATATGGTTCAACCCTAGTATAGTCCCATCGTATAGTTATTTTCAGTATTGTTTCATAGGCCACCCACTTTTTTGTTATGTTATCTTTACCTTACTGATGAGATGACATTAGATATGGATATACTCTAGATTTTGACTCATAGGTCCACATTGGCCTTATGTAGACGTTGATATATCTTTTTTTCTTTCTTTCTTTGTGAGGAAGACTCAGAAGACCTCAGTGTAGTTAAAATCCGAGTCAGGAGACTCTCATAGCCCACACACAAATAGGGAGTATTGATTGATCGAGCCGTTTAGCTGTGCCGATCTACATATCCCAGGCCTCAAGAGAGACGTTGATGACACCTTGATAGGCGGATATAGCAGATTATCGCACAAACTAGAGCTAGGCTCTCAATATCCACATGAGATTATAGCATTGTAAGCCCATTGTTACTAGAAAGAGTTCTATGTCTTACATATAGCTTTAGTTAGTTTTTTCTCTTTTGCTTTATGCTTATATGTTTTGCTCAAATAGTTGTACCATCATACACATGTTTGTAACTCATGGTCTCACAGATAATTTTGGCCTTTTGCAAACGTTAATATATTGTTTCCTCTCTCTCTCTCTCTCTCTAGAGACACTTGGATGCACTACACTCCTATACTTTGAAAAGTGGGCTTTCAGTGAACTTTGGTAAAACCAAGGTTGTGGTATTTAATACTACACCATAGTGGGTCAAGAGATCAGCACCTAAATTCACATATGGATCTGAGGAGCTGGAGTATGTGGATTCTGATACATACCTAGGAGTCTTATTCATAGGGCCCACCTTTTCTATGCGAGAGGCAGCAGACACTAGATTGACTCGCGGATACACAACACTAGGTGGTTTGCAGAGGATGTGCTCACAGGTGCAATTCCAAGAATCCCGCACCAAGCTATGGCTCTTCGATACACTGGTCACATCCACACTACTTTATGGAGTACAGATATGGGGGCCCAATCTTGACCACCGTAGCAGATCAGGGCGCACTTATGACGGATGGAGGTTGATGGAGAAACCCTTAGTGTCCATGATATCCAAGATGATCAAATGTAAGGCCTCAGTGCCACATGAGATCATCAGAGCCGAGCTAGCAGGTACACCGAGTGTGGTAGAGGTCCTCACCTGATCGGTCGCATACATACATAGCCTATGGGACTTACCCAGACACAGATATGCATAGTTCACTCTTGCCAAAGAGGATGATACTTCATGTTGGTATGCACAGATGTCGGCCTGGTTTGAGCTGCGTGGCTTTAGCATGGACAAGTTACCCCCCTTCCAGTACTCCCTTGATACACCATCTCTTGATGTGAGCATGTTAGAGATCCGCAAGATCATTAGGATGGATCTTACCCAGTTGGATATCAGGTGGACATGGTTGATGCCAAGGCAGGAGCTAGGGACAAAGATGGCTTTCTACCGCGAGCATTTCCTTCATACTACAGATGATGGATTTATTGTTCGCCCGAGATACATGGACACCCACCTTTCCCATGGGATCAGATGTACTATTGGCTAGTTGCGCACCTCCTCACATCAGCTAGAGATTGAGACTAGCACATATAGATCCATCCCACCAAAGGAGTGCATATGCCAGATATGCCAATTAGAGCTAGAGACAGAGGAGCATTATATTTGCCGTTGCTCAGCGTATTATGAGGTACGTGGTCGTTTCCACTGTCTCTTTAGAGACGGATTTGAACCACTATCCAGAGTCATGAATTTTACTGATCAGCGATGCCTTGGCCTCTTTCTTCTTGAGATATGACAGCTTCATGACATGCGCCTCAGGAGTACAGCTGCTCCAAGATATCGAGGCCCTTCACAGAGGCAGCTCACAAACTTCTTTGCAAAGGAAACTCAGAAGACTTCAATACAGTTATAGCCACAATCCACACGAGAGCCTCTCTCACCGCCACAGTCCACACACAAACAAGGAGTACTGATTGATCGAGCCGTTCAGCTTAGCCGATCCAGACGTCCTAGGCCTCCACACAGACACCGACGACACCTTCATATGCAGATACAGGGGATTATTGCTCGGGCTAGAGCTAGGTCCTCCATACCTACATGAGATTGTACCATTTGGAGCTCATGGTTATTAGATAGAGCTCTATGTTTTACACATAGCCATAGTTAGTTTCCTTTCTTTTTTTACTTTGTGCTACATACATATTTTGCCCAAACAGTTGTACCGTCATACACATGATTGTAACTCATGGTCTCATAGGTCATTTTGGCCTTTTGTAGACGTTAATATATCATTTCATTTCATCTCTCTCTCTCTCTCTCTCTCTCTCTCTCTCTCTCTCTCTCTCTCTCTCTCACACACACACACAAAAAAACGTCTTTGCCCCTTGCACGGGCAAGTTTTGCCGAGTCATAGCCTTCTAATCTCATTTTCAAGTAGTATCTAGCTTATTAAATTAATTTTCAAAATATTAATATTGAAATTTTAATATTTATTCTACCCAAGTATAAGTGAGTATTTATTGACCCTTAGACTAGCATTAATTAATTTTCTAGAGGTTGAGGAGTTGTTGTTGATCCAGAGTTTGCAAATGACACATCTGCTTACTTGGGTGGGGATGAGGAGAATTTTAGAGCCTTTATAGTTGCGATGGAGATCTTTTGCACAACTTTAGGAGCTCTTATTAATTGACACAAATCCTATGGATTTTGGGTTTGTGATACTCGGCAAATAGAATGGAAACCGCATGAGAATACCCTCATGGCACTTTTGTGAGATACTTGGGCTGCTATGTAGGCATTGATATTTCTTCAAAGTAGCAATTGGTACCTTTATTACTTGGCATAAGACAAAAGCTACTATATTGAAGCACAACAAGACTATCATTAGCAAGCAGGGTGGTAGTTGCAAATCACGTTCTGTTAGCCACCATGTGGTACATAACTTCTTGTTGGGCCTTCTCTAGGTCATGCATTGACCAAGTGAAGTGACTCATCAGCAACTTCATTTGGTCAAGTGGAGATGGTAGTCATGCGCGGATGAAGGTAGCTTGGGATGTTACCATCTGTCTTAGATCCAGGGGTCATTTAGGGGTTGTTGAACCAAATAGTAAGAGTAGAGCATTGATGGTGAAGCTCGTTGTGAGGGGCCTTCTTCCAAGCGAGGAGCCTTGGGAGAAGCTACTATTATGGAGATTAGAGATCATTGCTCTTGCTCATGGAGGACTGTGACACCTAGCATACATTGGCTATTTCAACATATCCAAGCTATAGAGCTTGGATACAATTTTGAGGTTAGATTGGCTACATCTATTATCCGAGCATGGAGATCAATATTTCATTGGATTCCTAGCCAATTGTATACTGCTCATGTTGTCACAGTGAATGACAACTGGACCATCTCCTTGCACATCCAAATCATCCAATAACTTTTGCAACCATACCACCTCACATACTGCCATAGCAACACCTCTATACTGAGTCTCTGTACTCGATAAAGCAATTGTTGGTTGTTTTTTGTTGCTCCAAGTAATTGTTGTACTACCAAGGGAAAACATGAATCCACTAGTAGATCTTCTATTAGACTTGCTACCAGCCTAATCTGCATGTGTGTACCCAAACACGTCCATATCCTTACGTGCCTTATAAAGAAGTCCATAATGTAAGGTGGACATCACATACCTCAATGTACGTCTAACTATATCCAGATGAGGCTTCCTAGATGCTTGCTATCAGCCTAATCTGCATTTGCATATCCAAATACATGTATATTCTTACCTACCTCATAAAGAAGTCCATAATGCAAGGTGGACTTCACATATCTCAATATACGTCTAACTACATCCAAATGAGGCTTTCTAGTTACTTGCATAAATTGACTCATAAGTCCAATAACATAACTCAAGTATGGCCTTGTGATGGTTATATAGATTAAACTCCCTACTATCTTCCTAAATATAGTAGGGTCTTCTATTTCATCCCCAACATTAGCACTCAACTTTACATTTTTCTCCAATGGCACTGCAAGAGGTTTATATGCCATCATATCATACTTCAATAACATATCCAAGCCATATTGTCTTTGGGACAGCCATATGCCATCAACACATCTGATCACCTCAATGCTAAGGAAATACCTCAACTCACCCAAATCCTTCATCTCAAACTTTTGCTTCAAAAAGCCATTGGCATTAGCAATCCCACTATCGCTATCACCTGTAATAATCAAGTCATCCACATAGATGACTATGACGATCAAATTTGCATCACCCTTATTTACATAAAGTGAGTGGTCCGTATCTAAAACATAAAAGCCAATGTTGACAACTCTCCAATCTTGTCAAACCATGCTCTAGGCACTTGTTTTAGCCCATAGAGTACCCTCTTTAACCTGCACATGCTCTACATCCTCATAACCTTCTGGTTGCTCCATATACACCTCTTCTTGCAAATCACCATGCAAGAAGGCATTCTTCACAACCATTTACTGTAAACTCCAACATTTGGCTACTGCCAAAGCAATCACACATCTAACAGTTGCTATCCTGACAACTAGGCTAAATGTCTCTTCATAATCAATGCCATATGTCTATACATAGCCTTTTGCAACCAGCCTAGCCTTACATCTGCTAATAGATCTATCTGCATTATGTTGGGTTTTATAGACCCACTTACATCCCAATGAGTATGACCAGACACCTCCTCAAACAAGTAAGCTCAATATTCTCTACTACCTTTACCATATAAGCATAATGGTGAGTTTCATAATCCTCAAAACCAAATTTTCCAATATTATATCTTGCCCTGCTAGACCTACCTATCACTAGATTCCTCAAAGGAGTTTTTATATTACCATGTCCTCTTTGTACACTTGGCGTCCCAACTAAATGAATACCAAGCTCATTATCCAAACTCTTTGAGCCATTAGAGTCTCCATAAAAAATTGCATAATGTGTAGATATATTATTACCATCCGATACTTTCTTCTTTTATTTATCATTACCTACAACACTAGTAGATGCACCTGAAGATGTGGAGCTACTCGTTAGTCTCCCAAATCAAGGACTATTTATAGATCTACTACCAAATGATATCTCTGGTCTACCAAGTATTCATGATTCCTGCTTTTTTGTCTACACATGACTATCATGATCATTAGCATCATTTAATGCATCTCCACTAGATGCATACCAACTAGTCATCTCATAAAAATTAACAATTACCCAAAACTCACAACTAATAGGGTTATAATAATGATACCCTTTTTGCTTAGTAGAGTATCCCAATGAAAAGGGTCCAATTTCTTTCTTAACTCATCAGGCACATGAACATATGCAATATGACCAAATACTTTCAAGTGCAATGCATCAAGTTTCTTATCTATAAATCATTCTTCAAGAGTCATACCATGAAGTGCAGCTATAGAAGACTTGTTCATAATGTAAACAGCAGTTTGAACAATCTCAAACGAAAAATGGTTAGGTATATTTTTCTCAGCCATCAATGCCCATGCAACTTCTGTAATATGTCTTGTTTTTCCTTTCCGTAACTCCATTGTGTTGTGGTAAACTTGCATGTAAATTGTCGTTTTATCCAATGAGACCTCAAAAAGTCACTGAACTCATTGGAGAGGTATTCTCTCTCTCTATCTAACCTCAAGTACTTAACTTTCAAGCCTATTTTTGTTTTAATATTATCCTTGAAAGTTTTGAAGTGCTCAAATACTTCACTCTTTTTCTCCGTTCTAGAATAATCTTTAATAAATGTAACAAAATATATTGTCACTAAGAGATACATTTTGGATAGGGCCCCAAGTATCTGTATGCACAACATCAAGTATATTCTTGCTTACGTCTTTGTCATATAAAAACGGTTGCCTTGCTTGCTTTTTAAAGTAACATGTTTTACAAACTTTATGTAATTTTGCAAATGTAGGCAAACTTATAATCATCAATCCTTTGCATTGCATTAATTTTAGCCTTTATAGATTTGCACATATCCAATATGTTTGTGTTGTATTCCAATGTTTGCAGCCACACCTTTTCCTTTAGCATACATAGCAACATTTATAACAAGAATTCTAACATCGAAAGTAAACATGCGACCAACTTTGCTTCCTTTTGCAATCAACCTGCATTTATTATTAAAGTCTTCAACAAAACAATCCTTTGCATTAAATCTAACCTGTACCCCTTGCTCTACCATTTGACCAAACAGATACCAAATTCTTTGTGATGGATGGTACCTATAATATATTTGATAAACATTTTGTCTAACCATCATGCAAGGGCAAGGAAACTTTTCCAATATGTGAAATCAAATGACATAAATCAGCATCTATCTTTACATTTATTATTAAAGTCTTCAACAAAACAATCCTTTGCATTAAATCTAACCTGTACCCCTTGTTCTACCATTTAACCAAACAGATATCAAATTTTTTATGATGAATGGTACATATAATATATTTGATAAACATTTTGTCTGACCATCATGCAAGGGCAAGGAAACTTTTCCAATATGTGAAATCGAATGACACAAATCATCACCTGTCTCTACATAACTTAGACTTTATAAATCTTGCATCTCTTCAAACCATTCAGCATGATTGGTCATATGAATAGATACACCTAAATCAACATATCACGCATCATTACATGCCCTTTTTTTCTAATAACATTCATTATATGTTGTATGACAAACAAATGCTCATTTTTGTTATTATTCTATCTTCAAGATGATGCATAATTTCCTTCTTGCAACTTACCACTATGAATATCATCCTTCTTATCAAAACGATTGGCTACAATGTGAGATGTTTTTCCACAATAATGACAAATAATACCAAAATTATTAAAATCTCTGTTTTTCCATCCACCTCTTTCTCTAGAGTTTCCCTTATCTCTAGAATTACCACGGCCTCTCGAAAACCGTATATCACCAAACTATTGATTTAACTTGTTTTGCTAGTTACCACGAGCACGTCCCATATCACATCCTCTTAAAGAAGATTTGCTACATCTCCTTTTTAAACTTAAGTAAAATGCTTAGACCAGTTCACCACTTCTTTTAGATGATTCACCTTGTATATTGATCTCTTCATTGATCATGAGAGAGACCAACTTGTTAAAATCTGAAAATTGCTTTTGTACATATACAAAAGTAACAAAAAATTTCCAAACCTTCTCATTATTAAGACCACCCAAAGTAGATGAAACCAAATCATCATTATTAAGCATTGCATCAATAGCTATCCAAGTTGCATGTGAACTTTCTATATTTGCAGTATGCCCCAACATAGTGTTATCGATCACTACAGATAGCCAATATATTATCTTTTTTGTCTTTTGCATTCCATTCTTTCTACCCCTTCAATTCTTCTGCAATCGCACGATTACTTAGCTCTGGTTTCTTTTCTCCACGTGAAACAAACTTAGAGATTCCAATAAGGAAGTTCGTTCACGGAACTTCCATGATGGGTAGTTGTTTTTTTCTAGCTTCTCAATAATTGGATTTCCACTGTTTTCAGCCATCATGACACAGTGAATACTAAACAGTAAGCAAAACTTCTACAACCCTTCACAAAAAATGCATAATAATAAACCAGGCAACCTTCTTCAATGACTGCTCAATAATATACACATTCTATAAGCTATTTACAGATAAACCTTGTGTTTACTTCTTAAGAAACACTCAAAACTTATAGATTCGAAATCTATAACTTGTACTTTGGAAACGCGCGATATAAACAAAATTACTGTATATCTTGAAACTGTTGTCAACAACCTTGCAAAGCTAAAATGAGGCTTGAAATGACCTCAAATGTCCAAAAACACAACGGGATAGTCCTGAAGTGTTTATCTGCAAAATATACACCATTCTGCTTGCACATCAAATCTCACAGCTATCTAAGATTTTTGCTTTGTCTTGCTTCTAGTGCCTCCACAGGCACTATCCAAGAGAATGAGAAAAGAAATGGAAGAGCTTTTTATCGATTACTTACTTGCTTGAATCCTTGTTCCTTCTTCTTTACTTCAACCTTCAAAACTAGCCTCTCTCAATGGTGTCGCTCTAATACCATGTCATGAATCGTGTGGTGGGGGAACTTGCTTGAGCTATTGCGGTGAACATACACACTATACACAAGAGGAAGCACACTCAAGAACTCAAGAAAAGAGATCGAGGCCAAAACTTTTTCTTGCTGGTTTTTCTTCTTTCATTCTCACACAATGCAATGTACACAAAGTATAGATAAGATACAATATAAAGAAAAGTGACCTACTAATTGACTATATTAATCAAAGGCTATAACTATGCCAACTGTAGATAGATGTAAGAAATCAAATATAATAAGTGAGAAGTCAGTGCCCATGTGAGAATCATAATGACCACCAACATCCTAAGTATAGACTTGCAAATCCATCTAACCAGGTGGTCCATCATCAATGTCCACACACATTGAGCTTGCCATCTCAACAAGATCTAGAAAAGGTCTTAAAGGATGTGTCTATGTTTGATGAATTCCCTACCTCCCCTTCCTCTCGGTGTGATATCAGATATCAATGGTGGTGTATGCATCGAAAAAGTGAATGATGTGAATGTTAATACAACAAAAGAGGTGGGTGGGATGGGTGGAAATTTTAATTGAGGTGGTGAAGTGTGAGTGAATTTATTAAATTGATTATTAAAATTTAGCCTTTGAAAATGAAATGTGGATTAAGATGGAAATGAATAATGAGATGATCCACCTATCTCAAATTGACCTTGAGAAGCAAAACTTGAAGGAAAAGTAGAAGAAGGAACGCTTACAGAAGGGTTTGCAAATGTTTCTCGCAAGGGAATTGTTCACTTGCCCAAGCATCCTTCACAAAGATGATAAAATCATGCAATGCAAAGGAGAAGGTACAACATAGAGGGAGGGTCGATGTTGAGGAAAAGCGCCATATCATGTAGAATACTAAGAAAGGGTAGGAACCCCTTCTCATCCTTGGATGTTGAGGCCAATGGAGGAAGAGGAGCTTGATATTAGTCTTTGTGTTGTGCCAAGAACCATGATGATAGATAAAGATAAGGCTAAAGGACTGTAACTAGAAAAGCAAGGTAGAAGCCACCATTATGATAGCATCAAGAGAGATGCTGCAACATCTATCTAAGGAGGGGAAGCCTCCGTGCTGGTAGAAAAGCAAATTGCCTAGGAAGATGAAACAACAAACGGAACAATACGCATCCCATGTCTCCAACCCAGGAAGGACCAGTGCAAATCTACATGTTAGCCCTACACTGAAATACGAAACCTTGCAAAAGAGATCAGAATCTACAAAAAAAAGGTTAGCAATGAGATGCTCCAAAGCAAAAGCAAAACAAAAAAGTCAAGCTAAATGAAAGATGTGCAATGTGTGTGTGCATGAGTAAATGCAATGGAAGGCGGAAGAAGAAAAGACTAATGATGTGGCTAGTATCGCATCGCCCATATTGTTAGATCGTTGTCAATGAAACACTTGACGAAGTGGAGTAGTCCTAGATAGAGATATAGAGGATGACCTAGGAATAGATACAAAGAGTGCAATGGGGAAGGAGCTAGCAAACTAATTAGCTAATACCCAGGAGTACTAAAAGATATAGATTGCTGAGACTGTCCACATGTCACATGTTGAGGTACTAGGATAGGAGGAGCA
Source organism: Lygodium microphyllum (assembly GCF_053477565.2). NCBI lineage: Eukaryota > Viridiplantae > Streptophyta > Polypodiopsida > Schizaeales > Lygodiaceae > Lygodium > Lygodium microphyllum. The sequence goes on along the minus strand of NC_141148.1, from coordinate 81,639,964 downwards.
GATGGGGTAGCAGCAAGAGGTGTAGCCCCCCTAGACAATCCAGTAGGAGTGGAGATAGTCACGCAATAGTTTGGAAAGGCCTTGGTACGACACTCCTTGTTCACATCCTGATCTTTGGTAGTGTGTGCAAGACCTATTTCTCTTAGGGAGTTGTTGTCAAATGAATTTTATTTCTTTGTTTCCGTCAAAGGAAGAGATCTCATCCTTGTTTTAGCTTGCCTTCGCATCTTCTGAGTTTTTGCCACCTCAAGTTTTCCTTATGAAGAAGAGGCAACCAAACCTCTCTTTAAATAAGAGTATATGGAGGAGTTTTTGTGGACTTGATTATGTAGTCTCACGTAACACAAGAACTGACACTCCAACTCATAGAAGGTTGGCAATCGAGGCAATGAGATAATGTGTTGAATGAAATGGAAGTGTTTTTCAAGCAACTTATTCATACACAACATAATTTGATCATTATTTGACTTCCATGAGCCAGTTGTGGAAAACTTAGCAAGTAACTGTCGATATTCAGTCAGCTTGACTTTCAGATCATCCCCTTTCTTAATAGAAAACCCTTGAAGCTCAAAATCGAGATTGATACGTGGAGTTCAATCTCACACTGCATAGCAGTCAATGAGATGACTCCAACACTCAAATGCGAGGGGAAAATGCTATAATTGAGAGTGGAACTCAAGAAGTAACCCTTGCATTAACTCCATATTGGTTGTGGCATTGCGGGCTCTTTATTGATGGATGTGCTCAAGGTAATCCAATTGAGGATCCTTCATAGTCTCTAGACTAATTACCAGGGTCCCAAAGGCCTTGAGATTCAAGTGCAATCTATTAAAACGAGTCTTATGCGTGAAGGCATTCTTGGCCATAGCAACAAGAGTGATAGTGTTGTAGGATGGAAAAGGTGGATA